>NC_064629.1:369129576-369334576 GCF_023864275.1 Schistocerca cancellata
TTTGGATAAGATATCGATATGGTGAAAAAAGCGGCAAATGACTCTAAATAATGAAACGTGTGAAGTTATCTACATGAGTACTAAAAGAAATCCGCTAAATTTCGGTTACACGAGAAATCACACAAATCTAAATTCTGTAAATTCAACAAAATGCTTAGGGATTACAATTACGAATAACATAAGTTGGAACGATTACACAGATAATGTTGTTGGTAAAACAAACCAAAGACAGCGATTCATTGGTAGAACACTTAGAAAATTCAACAGGTCTACTAAAGAGACGACTTACACCACGCTTGTCCGCCCTCTTCTGGAGTATTGCTGTGCGGTGTGGGATTCGCATCAGATGGGACTGACGAAGGACATCGAAAAAGTTCAAAGGAGGACAGCTCGTTTTGTATTATCACGAAATGGGGGAGAGAGTGCAAGGTCATGATGCGTGAATTAGGGTGGCAATCATTAAACCAAAGGCGTTTCGTTGCGGCAGTATCTTCTCGTGAAATTTCAATCAACAACTTTCTTCTCCGAATGCGAAAATATTCTGTTGGCTCGCACCTGCTTAGCGAGAAATGATCATGATCAGAACTCGCACAGACAGACTTAAGTGCTCGTTTTTCCCGCGCACTGTAAAGAGTGGAACCTTAGAGAAATAGCTTGAAGATGGTTCGATAAACCCTCTGCCACTCACTTAATTGTGAATTGCAGAGTAATCGCGTAAATGTAGATGTGGATATAGATTACCATCCACTGCAGTTGAAATTCAAACCTAGACTTGCAAGACTTCTTGGTGTGTACATGATCAGTGCTCTCTGGCGGTACGTAAAAACACACAAACTACAAGATGCGCGTGGAAGGGAATACATTAACTGTGACAAGTAGTTGTCACAAATATTTGAGTGTCATAAAATGAAATTTGTAGAAATTCCTGAGCGTCTGAATCCTTTACTCCACTCTCCTGACCCAGTTGTAATCAATCACTCTATCACTGTGGAAGGCGCAGTACAGAAACAGGCCGCATGTCACTACGTCGATGTAGAAGTAGATGACACCCCGACAAAACAGATGAACCACTTCCCGCTCTCAACAATAACTCAACAAGAAATTCGATAAGGAATTGGATAACAAGTTCCAGGACACTGTAGAGACAATTAATTAGTTAAAGACTAACGCGGAGTTTTTTTCTCAGCTTTGCTATATATCTTCAGCAATTCATCAGCAAGTGGATACTTTCACAGATAAGAGATATAAAGACAATGAGCGATGTTGTGGGTAATCCATAAGAAGAAAGGAGAGCAAAATATTTCTACCAGCATTGGACACAAGAAGCAGTCTGTCGTTATTTCTATACACAAGTACAGCAGAAACGAGCAGGACTTGAACAAGCATTGCATATTCGTTATGATCAGTCAGAACTGTCATGCTCACAAAGGAATAGTACGTATAAATTTGACACGGTTTGTGATTCTGAATGCTTTGCTGTTTTGCTCATTTTCTTTAGTGTGTTCTAAACAGTGCATTTGGGAAGCTGCTTGTTTGTAATTCTGATAAAGACTTATTACAGAAACTTTGTTGTGGTGCCTTGGTAAACCATCAACAAAGTTATACTGCACCTGACTGGTTTTAATAAGTAATATACATTTTAGAATGTTATACAATACTGAGCAGATTTGGTTGTTTACAGTTTTGCTGTATTTATCTCTCCTGCGGTAAACAGTAATTGATTATTGGAATATATTGCATTCCACTCCTCTGAAATCTTCAGTTCAATAAGATTGAACAATTGTGCTTGTAAAATAGTTTCCTCAGCGTATAGTGTATGTGGTTTTACAGTAATTGAAGACTTAATTACAATATATTACGTAAAAGATTTATTCACTGTACTTGCTCGAAGTGTAATATTGCTATAATTCATTTCAAGTATATCTTATGTGTCTACTATCAGTAAATAAAATGAGTCATGGAGATAAATAAACTCAGTGGGTATAGTTAGAAATTTATCTTTTGAAGATTGAGAAATTACTCTAGTCAGAGGCAACAGAGACATTTATTTGCAGTTCTTCTATGCACAGCAGATGTTACACTGATATCTGGTATCAGACTCTCCTTATATACTGATGAGCCAAAACATTATGACCACCTACTTAACAGCTTGCTTATCCGCCTTTTGAATGAAATACATCACTGATTTTGCATATCAG
Source organism: Schistocerca cancellata (assembly GCF_023864275.1). Lineage (NCBI taxonomy): Eukaryota > Metazoa > Arthropoda > Insecta > Orthoptera > Acrididae > Schistocerca > Schistocerca cancellata. The sequence continues at coordinate 369,131,775 of NC_064629.1, forward strand.
GTATTCAACAATTTGTTGGTTGGTTTGTGGAGGTATGTGACATCAGATGTCTACTCACTGGACATGCAATTCGCATAAATAACGGGCCGCTGATGTGCGTACGAGGTAACGGCCTTGCCGTGGTGGATACACCGGTTCCCGTCAGATCACAGAAAATAAGCGCTGTCGGGCGTGGCCGGCACTTGGATGGGTGACCATCCGGGCCTCCATGCGCTTTCGGGGTGCACTCAGCTTCGTGATTCGAATTGAGGAGCTACTCGACCGAATAGTAGCGGCTCCAGTCAAAGAAAACTATCATAACGACCTGGAGAGTGGTGTGCTGACCACACGCCTCTCCTATCCGCATCCTCAGCTGAGGATGACATGACGGGCTGATGTTATCGATGGGCCACTTGTGGCCTGAAGACGGAATGCTTTTGATGTGCGTACGCGGCGATGGCACCCAATGACGACCCAGTTGGGTCCCATAAGATTTACATCAGATGAATTTCGTCACCGAGACATCAGTGTGAGTTCACTATAATGCTCATCAAACCACTGTAGCACGGTTCTGGCCCTGAAACATTATATTGCTGAAAGATGACATCACCGTCGGGGAAGATATCAAGCATGAAGGGATGCAGGTGGTTTGCAGCTGTCAGCATGTCTTCGAATACTACCACAAGTCCAATGCAAGCGCAGGAGAATGTCTTGCATAGCATAATACTGCTCCCACCATCCTGCGTCCGTGGCGTGCTGCACGTATCGAGCCGCCGTTCACCTCGATCATGTCGATTGTGGAGATGACCGTCGACCTGCTGTAGAAAACATGTGATTCCCCAGCAGAACCGACATGTATCCATTGATCGACGGTCGAATCCCGGTGGTTCCATGCCCGCTGCAATCATATTTGACGATGTCGTTGGGTCAACATGTGAACACGTAAGGGGTGGCCTGCATCGGAGCTCGAATTTCGACGATGTATGTCGAAAGGTGTGCTCCGAAACATTTGTGCATGCACCAGTATTGTGCTCTTTCGACAGAGATACCACAGATCAGCATCTATCCTACTTTACAGAGCATACAAGCCTTCGAACCGCAAGCTCTGCGAAGAGTCATGGACATCCAACCATTTAGCGCCTACAGGTCGTTTCACGACAGTAGCACGCGAACATTTGACCAGATTTCCCATTTTCGAGATACTCGTTCACAGGTTCCACGTAATAATAGTTCGTGCTTTGTCAAAGTCGCTTATCTCAATTGATTTCCCCATTTGCAGCCCATGTCTTCGCTAAGGTGGTCCCCCGTTCGTGTCTGCTCCGCTTACACAATCACGTTACCGCGTCACGTGCCTGGAACGCCACGAGGCGGCATCCAACGTCGCGGTGGGCAGTCGTCGTAAGGTTTTGGCTGATCAGTGTATGAGATTGTAATGTATGGAAAATGTTCTGCATTCACCCAAGAACAAATAGTAGTAGTGGAACGTCCTCTGCCAAGAAACAGATCAGTAGTATATCTTCCTAGAGCTGCTTTTCTAATCCTCTATAAAGATATAATTCAGTAGACTGATACGGACTAAGATAAGTAGCATATAAAATAATAGTATTTTTGCTGCTGAGGTACCGTAAAAAAATGGTAAACGCCGCGAAATATAGACACAAAGTCGTGGGTTCGAGTTCCCACATTCACCTATTTTTAAACCGTATTTCGGCTGTCTGCTAAAATTATCAGTTGCAGTTTCTAACCCACCGGCAGTAACAAAAACTTCCAGCAACAGTTGCACAAAGCAGCTCGTGGCTGCGTACAGATAAGAACAGTTCACGTTCGGGAGTTTCTTCGTGCTGAAGCGGCCACCGGCTACCGGCTACGGGCCAAAAGCCCCCCCCCCCCCCTCCCCACACGTCAAGCGCCGGCCGATCAGGTGACCGCATCACGGCGCTATGAGTGTATTTGTTAACTGCCATTTTTTGTTTGAAGTTCTAGTGGTTATGTTTCAGTACGTATATCAGTGACAAAGAAACATCAGCTGTGCGACGATGTCGAGGTGACAATAGAAGTAATGTCTGCCTTAGGAAAATTTTACATAACTAATCCATATTTTCAATACAGTCACGAACTACAACCACATATACAAAATTTAAAAACAGCAGAAATACTGGGTCGACACGACAGACATGTTTCCGCCATGGATGCAAATGTGAAATCAGCATTGTGGCATAGTAGAGTAACTGATGAAAGAGGATTCTTTTTTTTTCACGTAACTGTCAACAGCAACGCTATACTTGGAGAAATACATGATACACACTGTGCTATCTTACAATACATTTATTCACTTCTGGTTTCGATCATGGACCATCTTCACAGTGGAAATATATCTATGTTGTTGTCCCTGAGAAATGGTGCTGAGCACTTATTGCTCTTACATGATTTAAACATTGCTTTCTGCTTGGTTAAGCCTGTGTTTCGGCGTTTAAGTATCAATTTTCTTTTGTTTTCAAGCCAAAGATGGCGTATACCTTCCTGGTTAAACAGCATTTATGCCATGTGAAGTTGTTACAATAGATATTTGTTCACTGTGAAGGTGGTCCTTGATCTAAGCTGGTAGAGAATAGATGTGTTCTAGGAGAGCACAGTGTGTATCATGCATTTCTCCAGGTGGTGAAAGAGGACTATACCTTAAGGACGCTATATAAGAAATTGGCCTTCATGTCATGGATAGGCCTCTCAATCCTCCTAATTTCTAAAATCGAGCATGTGCGGCAACAAATATAGAGATCACCCTCGCAAATTCTAAAGTCAGATACCACAATGCAAACTGGAAGGTGTGTGATGGAATTACAACAAGTGAGCATAACCACATTTCCAGAACGCGATTTTCACCGTGCTGCGGAGTGTGTGCTGATATGAAACTTTCCTGGCAGATTAAAACTGTGTGCCGGACCGAGACTTGGAAGGAAGGAGACGAGGTACTGGCGGAAGTAAAGCTGTGAGGACGGGGCATGAGTCGTGCTTGGGTAGCTCAGTGGGTAGAGCACTTGCCCGCGAAAGGCAAAGGTCCCGAGAGTCTCGGTCCGGCACACAGTTTTAATCTGCCAGGAAAGTTTCATAATCACATTTACTTCAAAGTTATAGGTTCAGATAATGACTTAGAAGCTATCGTCCTATACGAGCGACTATACAATCTACGCAAAGCGAATTGGGAAATTTTAAAGCCAGAATTAAAGATACAACTACTGCAAGGAAGCGGGTTTGATGTTGACCCCAAAGTCAACCAATTGGTGCAAGAGTAGCAGATGGCGCAAGAGAAGGCGATTCCAATATTTGTTAGGAAGCCAGAAGACTTTAAAATCGCTTGGAGCCCCACCCTATAATCTTTAAAGCGCTAACAAGATAGGCGAGAAGAGACTACCAGAGACCCTTAGGGAAAACAGAACGGCAAAGAAGGTTGACCTTCACTGGAACAGTCAAACAACAATATAAAAAACTACTACGCCTAACAAGAGTAGAAAAATGGGAGGCGTACGTTAAGGACCAACTGGTAACAATGTTTGGGGATTTACATACAAACTTATAACAAACAGGGTTCGATCACACACTCTATTATCAACCCTGAGACTATCCGATGGCAGTATGACAACAGATTGGGAGACATCAGTGTAGTAGCAGCTCAGAACTGTGATGTGGACGATACGACGATGGAAGACACACAGTACGATCAGTAACTCCCTTCTGAATTACTAGAACAGCATGTGAATAAGTGTTGTGATTCCATTTGCCCAAGAGGAAGTGAGGCTGGCAATACCGAAGTTAAACGAGAAGAAAGGACCAAGGCCTGACAGAATTATAGCAGAAGTGTTGCATCAGTTAGAGGATTGAATTATACTATACATAAGTGTTACTAAAGAAATAGCTTTTGCAGGAACGGTTGTCCAGAATATGAAAAATCTCTAAATCATTATAACAAAAACAGGGAAAGACAAAGTCTCGAGAGATCCGAAACCTTACAGGCAGACTTGTTTGTTAAATGCTGTAGACAAAGTGCAGGAGAATTCTGAGGGACCACAGACAGGTAGTAGGCATGAGCCCCCTGCAGCCCATGCAGTATGGTTTCAGAAAAGGGAAATCCACTGCGGATGCGACGAATTACGCAGTGGACTTTGTGAACACCTTAGACGACATGCACTATGAATGAATGATATAGCTGGGGCGTTTGATAATTTATGATGGCCTGCACTGTTTAAAAGACCGAAACAGTGGACTGTCGCAGATGTCTCCAGCTCTGTTTGTGGTCTAGAGTTCTGGGATGTTGACACAGAGCCATTACTGAACCAACTTCAGAGTAATACAAAGCACTAGAAGCTGCATCACCTACGCAGACGATCTGCTAATTACAATATCTGCCAACTCAAAGGACTAAATTAGAAAAAATAGTAGGGTGGTTCTTGAAAGATCTAGCGCGTAGAAAACTAACGACAGCAACACAAAAAACAATTTGTGTTATTAAAAGGGACATTATCAACAACGAGAAACCCCACAAGCCGGCCGGTGTGGCCGTGCGGTTAAAGGCGCTTCAGTCTGGAACCACGTGACCGCTACGGTCGCAGGTTCGAATCCTGCCTCGGGCATGGATGTGTGTGATGTTCTTAGGTTAGTTAGGTTTAAGTAGTTCTAAGTTCTAGGGGACTTATGACCACAGATGTTGAGTCCCATAGTGCTCAGAGCCATTTGAACCAAACCACACAATTAGAATAAACGATCAGCCAGTGAAAAATGTGAATAGAAAGGAAGTATATAGGTACCTTAGTATAAACTTCTCGGGTAAAATATTCCGAAATTAAAATAGTCTCCCACCATTCGGATCTCCCGACGGGGACTACTCAGGAGGATGTCGTCATCAGGAAAAACAACACTGGCATTCTACGGATTGGAGCGTTAATTTTAGATCCCTTAACCGGGCAGGTAGGTTATTATATATATATATATATATATATATATATATATATATATATATATATATATATATATACTCCTGGAAATTGAAATAAGAACACCGTGAATTCATTGTCCCAGGAAGGGGAAACTTTGACACATTCCTGGGGTCAGATACATCACATGATCACACTGACAGAACCACAGGCACATAGACACAGGCAACAGAGCATGCACAATGTCGGCACTAGTGCAGTGTATATCCACCTTTCGCAGCAATGCAGGCTGCTATTCTCCCATGGAGACGATCGTAGAGGTGCTGGGTGTAGTCCTGTGGAACGGCTTGCTATGCCATTTCCACCTGGCGCCTCAGTTGGACCAGCGTTCGTGCTGGACGTGCAGACCGCGTGAGACGACGCTTCATCCAGTCCCAAACATGCTCAATGGGGGACAGATCCGGAGATCTTGCTGGCCAGGGTAGTTGACTTACACCTTCTAGAGCACGTTGGGTGGCACGGGATACATGCGGACGTGCATTGTCCTGTTGGAACAGCACGTTCCCTTGCCGGTCTAGGAATGGTAGAACGATGGGTTCGATGACGGTTTGGATGTACCGTGCACTATTCAGTGTCCCCTCGACGATCACCAGTGGTGTTCGGCCAGTGTAGGAGATCGCTCCCCACACCATGATGCCGGGTGTTGGCCCTGTGTGCCTCGGTCGTATGCAGTCCTGATTGTGGCGCTCACCTGCACGGCGCCAAACACGCATACGACCATCATTGGCACCAAGGCAGAAGCGACTCTCATCGCTGAAGACGACACGTCTCCATTCGTCCCTCCATTCACGCCTGTCGCGACACCACTGGAGGCAGGCTGCACGATGTTGGGGCGTGAGCGGAAGACGGCCTAATGGTGTGCGGGACCGTAGCCCAGCTTCATGGAGACGGTTGCGAATGGTCCTCGCCGATACCCCCGGAGCAACAGTGTCCCTAATTTGCTGGGAAGTGGCGGTGCGGTCCCCTACGGCACTGCGTAGGATCCTACGGTCTTGGCGTGCATCCGTGCGTCGCTGCGGTCCGGTCCCAGGTCGACGGGCACGTGCACCTTCCGCCGACCACTGGCGACAACATCGATGTACTGTGGAGACCTCACGCCCCACGTGTTGAGCAATTCGGCGGTACGTCCACCCGGCCTCCCGCATGCCCACTATACGCCCTCGCTCAAAGTCCGTCAACTGCACATACGGTTCACGTCCACGCTGTCGCGGCATGCTACCAGTGTTAAAGACTGCGATGGAGCTCCGTATGCCACGGCAAACTGGTTGACACTGACGGCGGCGGTGCACAAATGCTGCGCAGCTAGCGCCATTCGACGGCCAACACCGCGGTTCCTGGTGTGTCCGCTGTGCCGTGCGTGTGATCATTGCTTGTACAGCCCTCTCGCAGTGTCCGGAGCAAGTATGGTGGGTCTGACACACCGGTGTCAATGTGTTCTTTTTTCCATTTCCAGGAGTGTATATATATACACGAAATGGATCGGTTGAAGTTAGATATAGTGGAAACTACTGAAATTCGGTGGAAGAAGGAACATGACTTCTGGTCAGGTGAATACAGGGTTATAAATACAAAATCGATAGGGGTAACACGGGATTAAGATTAACAATGAATAAGAAAACAGGAATGCGGGTAAGCTTCTATGAACACCATAATGATTGCATTATTCTAGCCAAGATAGACACAAAGTCCACACCCACCACAGTGGCACAAGCTTATAAGCCAACTAGGTCAGCAGATGATGAAGAAACTGAAGAAATGTATGATGAGATAAAAGAAATTATTCAGATAGTTGAGGGAGATGAAAATTTAATAGTGATGGGGGGACTGGAATTCAATAGTAGGAAAAGGAAGACAAGGGAAAATAGAAGGTGAATTTGGACTGGGGTAAAAGAATGAAAGAGGAAGCCGCCTGGTAGAGTTTTGCACAGAGTATAGTTTAATCATAGCTAACACTTGGTTTAAGAATCATAGTAAAAAGATTGTATACGTGGAAGAGACCTGGAGACACCGGAAGGTTTCAGACTGATTATGTAATCGTAAGACAGATTTAGAAACCAGATTTTAAATTGTGAGACATTTCCAGGGTCAAACGTGGACTCTGACCACAAGTTATTTTTTATGAACAGTAGATTGAAACTGAAGAAATTGGAAAAAGGTAGGAAATTAAGAAGATGGAACCTGGGTAAGTTGAAAGACCCCAGAGGTTGCTGAGAATTTCAGAGAGAGCATTAGGCAACGGTTTACTGGAACAGGGGAAAGGAATAAATTAGAACACGAATGGGTTGTTTTAAGAGATGAAATAGTGAAGATAGCAGAGCAGCAAACAGGTAAAAAGACAAGGCCTTGGATAACACAAAAAATATTGAATTTAACTGATAAAAGGAGAAAATATAAAAATGCAGAAAGTGAAGCAGGAGAAAGGGAATACAAACGTTTAAAAAATGAGATTGATAGGAGGTGTAAAACGGCTAAGCAGGAATGGTTAGAGGACAAATGACAGGATTTAGAAGCATATTTCACTACGGGAAAGGTAGATATAGCCTAAAAGAAAATTCAAGAGACCCTTGGAGAAAAGAGAAGCAGCTGTATGAATATCAAGAGCTCAGATGGAAAATCAATCCTAAACAAAGAAGGGAAAGCTGAAAGGTGGAAAACGTAGATAGATGGTATTTACAAGGGAGATGTTCTTGATGGCAATATTATAGAAGGGGAGGTGGACGTAGATGAAGATGAGATGGGAGATATACTATGAGAAAAATTTGACAGAGGTGTGAAACATGTAATTCGAAACAAAACCCCGGGAGTAGACAATATACCGTCAGAACTACCGATAGCCTTAGGAGAGCCAGCCATGACGAAACTCTTCCATCTGGTGTGCAAGATATATGAGATGGGCTAAATACCCTCAGATTTCAAGACGAATGTAATAATTCCAATTCCAAAGAAAACAGTTGACAGGTGTGAAAATTACCGAACTATCAGTGTAATAAGTCATGGTTGCAAAATAATGACACGAATTCTTTACAGAAGAATGACAAATCTGGTAGAAGCCGACCTCGGCGAAGATCCGGAGAAATATAGGAACACGCGAGGCAATATTGACCCTACGACTCGTCTTGGAAGTTAGATTAAGTGAAGGCAAACCTACTTTTATGGGGAATTAGATTAGGAAACGAGACCCTTAAAGTAGTAGATAAGTTTTGCTATTCGGGCAGCGAGATAACAGTGATGGTCGAAGTAGAGAGGATATAAAACGTAGACTGTCAATGGCAAGAAAAGCACTGCTGAAGAAGAAAAATTTATTAACATCGAATACAGATTTAATTGTTAGGAAGTCTTTTTCTGAAAGTATTTGTCTGGAGTGTAGCCACGTATGGAAGTGAAACATGGATGATAAACAGTTTAGACAAGAAGAGTGTATAAGCTTTTGAAATATGATGCTTCAGAAGAATGTTGAAGATTGGATGGTTAGGTCACGTAACTAATGAGGAGACACTGAATAGCATTGGGGAGACAAGAAATTTGTGGCACAATAAGTGATCGTTTTATAGGACACTTTTGAGACATCAAATAATTACCAATTTAGTATAGGAGAGAAATGTGGGGGGTGGGGGAGGTAAAAATCGTAGAGGGAGAGCAAGAGGTGAATACAGTAAGCAGATTCAGAAGGATGTAGATTGTAGTAGTTATTCGGAGATGAAAAGGCTCGCACAGGATGGAATAGCATGGACAGCTACATCAAAGTAGTCTTCTGACTCAAGACTACAACAACAACAACAACAGCAACAACAACAACAGCATAATCATCGACGAAAGCAAAGCTTTCATGCACATGTAGAAATCGTCTGCATTAGGCACTAAAATCCTGAACAAAATAGCAACAATTGGCTGAAGAAGTTTTCAGCTGCCACCAATTGCGATAACGCAATCGCAGCCGTAAGAATGAGTGATGCTCTATACTGGTTCAAAAGGGGCGAGTATGGCATGGTAAAGGAGACACTGGACACAAGAGCCACATCGAATAAGGAAATAAAGGTATGCATTGATAGAGAATGGCAAGAACTCTGGGACAGTTCAGAAACAGGGAGGACAACTTACCGGATCCCCCCCGAACATAAAAGAAAGATCAAGAATGTTATCTTCCGACCAATGGAGCTATACACTGCCTGTAAAGGAAAGATCAAGGATGTCATACTTCCTTCCATGCAAGGGAGTTATTCAATACCTGTCGGGACATGGTACATAGCCTATCTGCTTACTGAAAATACGACAACGCACCACAGACATTTGTTAACTTTTAGCAATTGGCACCACAGAGCACATCCTCTGGGAATGTGCCATTAGACAAGATGTTACAGACCAGAACAGGAACGTCCCTGGTAATACAACAGTGTATAATATAATAAGGAACCAGGAACTACAGCATAAGCTGAACTCGCTGACAGTTAAAAGCTCAGTTGATGAACTGCAAGCCTAAAAGGCTGAGGGACTACCAAGAAGAGGCAGTACATCACGACAACGAGACACACTATAGCAGAACATCGACTTAGAACAACCTTTCGCAAGCGGCGAGAAGATGAGCCTCGGGGAGGACCAAGAAGAATTTCCTGAGACCCTGACAGCTCTCTCTCAAACTATACACGTTGTGTGGCACAGTAGCTCAGATACTGTGAGTCCTGAGTTGTACCTCAGCGGTCCTACGGCTCACTATGCAGACAAATGAGGAAACTAGCTTGGTTCTGATACCTAGTACCGTAATGTAGTGTAGTGCTGTGTGATGTAGTGTTGTATAGTAGTGTAGTCCATAATTACAAATAACAAAATTTGTCATCCAGCAGTCCAGCATAGTGTGGCAGACCAGTAGCATGTGCCTTCTGGATTTCGCATGAACATACCTGAGCGCCAGATGGCCAAATGGATTATTAGACTTTTTTTGTTGGTTTTTTGTTTAAAAAAATAGTTTTTTTCTTTTCGTGTAACTATTACATGTAGATTTATTTTACTTGAATACAGGGTGTTACAAAAAGGTACGGCCAAACTTTCAGGAAACATTCCTCACACACAAAGAAAGAAAATATGTTATGTGGACATGTGTCCGGAAACGCTTACTTTCCATGTTAGAGCTCATTTTATTACTTCTCTTCAAATCACATTAATCATGGAATGGAAATACACAGCAACAGAACGTACCAGCGTGACTTCAAACACTTTGTTACAGGAAATGTTCAAAATGTCCTCCGTTGGCGAGGATACATGCATCCACCTTCCGTCGCATGGAATCCCTTATGCAGCCCTGGAGAATGGCGTATTGTATCACATCCGTCCACAATACGAGCACGAAGAGTCTCTACATTTGGTACCGGGGTTGCGTAGACAAGAGCTTTCAAATGCCCTCATAAATGAAAGTCAAGAGGGTTGAGGTCAGGAGAGCGTGGAGGCCATAGAATTGGTACACCTCTACCAATCCATCGGTCACCGAATCTGTTTTTGAGAAGCGTACGAACACGTCGACTGAAATGTGCAGGAGCTCCATCGTGCATGAATCACATTTTGTGTCGTACTTGTAAAGGCACATATTCTAGCAGCACGGGTAGAGTATCCCGCATGAAATCATGATAACGTGCTCCATTGAGCGTAGGTGGAAGAACATGGGGCCCAATCAAGACATCACCAGCAATGCCTGCCCAAACGTTCACAGAAAATCTGTGTTGATGACGTGATTGCACAATTGCGTGCCGATTCTCGTTAGCCCACACATGTTGATTGTGAAAATTTACAATTTGATCACGTTGGAATGAAGCCTCATCCGTAAAGAGAACATTTGCACTGAAATGAGCATTGACACATTGTTGGATGAACCATTCGCAGAAGTGTACCCGTGGAGGCCAATCAGCTGCTGATAGTGCCTGCACACGCTGTACATGGTACGGAAACAATTGGTTCTCCCGTAGCACTCTCCATACAGTGACGTGGTCAACGTTACCTTGTACAGCAGCAACTTCTCTGACGCTGACATTAGGGTTATCGTCAACTGCACGAAGAATTGCCTCGTCCATTGCAGGTGTCCTCGTCGTTCTAGGTCTTCCCCGGTCGTGAGTCATAGGCTGGAATGTTCCGTGCTCCCTAAGACGCCGATCAATTGCTTCGAACGTCTTCCTGTCGGGACACCTTCGTTCTGGAAATCTGTCTCGATACAAACGTACCGCGCCACGGCTATTGCCCCTTGCTAATCCGTACATCAAATGGGCATCTGCCAACTCCGCATTTGTAAACATTGCACTGACTGCAAAACCACGTTCGTGATGAACACTAACCTGTTGATGCTACGTACTGATGCCCTTGATGCAAGTACTATAGAGCAATTAGTCGCATGTCAACACAAGCACCGAAGTCAACATTACCTTCCTTCAATTGGGCCAACTGGTGGTGAATCGAGGAAGTACAGTACATACTGACGAAACTAAAATAAGCTCTAACATGGAAACTAAGCGTTTCCGGACACATCTCCACATATCTTTTCTTTATTTGTGTGTGAGGAATGTTTCCTGAAAGTTTAGCCGTACCTTTTTGTAACACCCTGTATAATAATGCTTAGTTGTATTAACACATTTGAAGTTATATTAAAATATTATGTGCTATATTCATGCCAGTCCATGTGCAAAATTTGGTCTGTTATTGTATCTAGATAACAATATAAAAGAAAATGGCAAATAAATAAATAATGCACTTGAAACTGGCGAACGTCGCCTAGGTGTTGTAAAACAGAACGGAAAGCGAAGAAATGTCTTCTGTGTGGGGTGTTTGTTTTCGGGCAAAACACGCCAGAAAAGAAGTTTTTTGCTTCGAGAAGGGTCGTGTTGGGATAAATGATTTTGAACGTTTAGGAAATCTCGATAACCGACAGATGTTATGAACTGCGACCATATAATCGTCGCGTAACATTTTCGTTTCTTAGGCAAGGTTCATAAGTCTGGTTTTGCGGTACTGCATGCTCTAATTTAAAACAACCAAAACTAATGGGGTAAATATTAGTGCATATTTGTTTGAACGTCATCAGTTCGTTCATTGAGCATTCCACGCAGTTGTGTCGTTAGACTTTGCGTAAAACATATTAAGCCAGCGGGTAAAGACACTTTAGCGATGGGAAAACGATTATATGTTTCCGTTGTCGTCCTTACGTGGGGTGTATGTTCGTGGCAGTAAATCGTTCTCCTGCCTGTTGCAAATGTGGATTCTGTAAACCTTCGCAATAACGTTTCGCGTAAAGAATTTCCACAAGCCTCTAAATTGCTTCGAGGTCTTCCTTTCATCCGCTTGTCTGGTCAGAAAGTCCATTGCGTTATATTTACAAGGTAGTGGACATCACAACTTACCAAAGACAGATATGCCGATGGTATTGTTCTGGATGAATGTGGGTGGAGACAGAACCACAGCACATGGGCTGCAGTAAATGCGTGTGGCTCGTAACTGTAGCATTGTACGACGCCACACAGTTCTAAAATTAGAGCATAGCTGCGTCAGAAATTGTGTAGCTGGCTGTGGTGGGGGATCACTACCTGTAACATACAACGGATGTCTAACTGCATTCCAAAGTGCAGGTATAGATCCGTGTGTGCAGGTAGGTTCTGACCTGACGGCTGAATATAGACACCCGTGACGCCATACACAGCACAGCGGTGGTCCCGAACAACATTGGCTCAGATTTGAACGTGGGCTGTCGGCCTGAGTGGACGCACATTGGGGCGGCGGCAATGGCAGCAGGAGGCCGTCAGTCGGGTGCAGTGGCTTTCTCTAGCACGACTTGCTGTGCTTTAAATAATGACGCAAGTGCGTACCTTTCCTATTCCTATCCTACTACATAGGACAATGACAAGTGTTTGACAACGATACATGCTGAACTATTGAGCTATACAGTTTTATAAAGTTATGACAAGTGCTCTATTTCTGACATTCAGGGGACTTCCCACCATTTTAAGCTTAAACTCACTGGACAAAAAATGGTTCAAATGGCTCTGAGCAGTATGGGACTAAACATCTGAGGTCATCAGTCCCCTAGAACTTAGAACTACTTAAACCTAACCAACCTAAGGACATCACACACAACCATCCTCTTCCAATTGAGATGGTGCAGAGAATTAGGATGTGGGATTAAAATTTGGAAAGGATGTGATGTAAATTCCATCCAGCATTCCCTTTTTGCTTTCCCGTTCCTCATAATCATTTGAATGTATCCTGTGATATGTCATACGAACTAGGTGCTGGAAGGAGTTTAAACTATGGCCAGTCTTCTGTGTGCTCTTATCATCTTGAAAATTCGGATGAAATGACTGAGGCCTTATCTGAAGAGTCACGAATATCGAACACCTGGCAGTGATTCACCCACATGTGTCTCAAATCTATTCGTTTAAAACACACGTGTTTCGTCTATGCAACGTACGTAATATAGAGCCCATTAAGAGAAATGATTTTATGTCGTATTCATCATAGGAATTATCCGTTTGTTACTATTATAGTTTCACGCTTCTCCAAGCGGTTTCTTGCTTTTATAAGAGAACTCAGGCAGTGCTGAACCAAAAAAAAAAAAAAAAAAAAAAAAAATCACGTATGAATGGTATTCTACGAGTACCTACAGTCCAATGGAAAGACATTGGTGTCCAAATCTATTAGCTCATTTCTAAAATTGTGTGCCCATCACACAATACATTATGAGTATGTGTTGGAAGTTGGCAACACCATAAAATTTACTATGGAATTCCCAAATGTTGTCCGAGCTAGTCGTAATAAACCGGTAAGTTAGAACAGAGGCCTGATTTATTTTTATAAGTCTCCTATTACATCGTTCATTCCTTCTACAGTGTATTTACGTTTCTTGCAGAACTTTTGATGCGGGCCGTCTAAAGTGAAGGTAGCTTTCTTGTTGATGGTTCAAAGTGGTTCAAATGACTCTGAGCACTAAGGGAGTTAATATCTGAGGTCATCAGTCCCCTAGACTTGGAACTACCGTATTTACTCGAATCTAAGCCGCACTCGAATCTAAGCCGCACCTGAAATATGAGACTCGAAATAAGGGAAAAAAAAATCCCTAATCTAAGCCGCACCTGAAATTTGAGACTCGAAATTCAAGGGGAGAGAAAAGTTTTAGGCCGCACCTCCAAATCGAAACAAAGTTAGTCCATTGTAATATAAGACACAATTTAGGTCGAATGAATGACGATACAGCTACAGTAGTTTGGTTCGAGTCGAAAGCTTAGCAGTTAAGCTTTACCAGGTAGCCATTGCTATGCGTCAGGCGCTCCGTCCGTATTTATACGGATACCCTTCCTTTTTCACGTGCTTCATCTGGTTTGAATCGATTGCTTATTTTGCTTTGATAAGTGCCGTTTTCAATGTTATAGGTGTTTACGTCAGTCACTCTAAGCTGAAAATGCATTACTATACTGTGTCAATGCATTGTTTGTCGCATTCTGATAGTGCGTGTTTACGGCCTGTCGCTGCTCGCGGCATAGCTTGCTTTTGTGCGCGCTACTGCCGCCTACAATTAAAAAAAGAGAGGAATCGTCACATTAGCGAAACAATGGCAAGAGACTGCTATTTGTTGTTACTTACACTGCTGCTTTCTTTGATAATGATCAACAAGAACCAAATAATAGACTGCGTATGATATAACATGTCCTGAACGAAAGTTTGGCGAACATTTTTCTCCGTTTGAAAATCTTTGCGGCCGCTTCTTTAGTACATCAAATTCTGCACAGAAATTAGTCACCTTAGATTTAAAAATCTAGTCAGTTGCCGTGCTTCATTTCTGACTGTATCACTATTGGGCATAAGAGTAATACGAATATAAACATGACACGATGCGTATATTCTTCCGCGTTTGCTGTTGTCTCACTCTAGTTTCGTAGTTTATTTGGCAGACAGGATTTAAATGAGATAGAAGCAAACACGAAAGAATACATGGCAAAATGTTTATATTCGTATTCTTGTGGTGAAGAGAATACTGCATGTGATTCACATTTCATCAGGTTCCTATTAGCAACCATCTCTTCTAGCAGGTAGGAAAAAATTCAGAACGTAGAGTTGGCCATATTGACAAAAATCCCAGTATTACCAGTCAGATTTTCGTAGTACATTGAAATTCGAAGATGAACAATACGGAATTTGTATTTACCTCGTTGGATAATGTATGAAAATGCAGTGGTCGAAACTCGGGCGGGGAAAAATGCTCGTCTTCCAATTTTTTTTTTTAATTTTATTTACTGACGCAAAGGTTTTGGCGCCAGTATTTATCTTTGTGCCTACAAAGGATGCGTATGTAGCGCTACATATATTCGACGGCAGAAGTTAGTTGTGGCGGTACCTATCAACATTTTTCAGAACTTCCGCTTGCTTTGCACTCGATTCTAAGCCGCAGGCGGTTTTTTGGATTACAAAAACCGGAAAAAAGTGCGGCTTAGATTCGAGTAAATACGGTACTTAAACCTAACTTACCTAAGAACATCACATACATCCATGCCCGGGGCAAGATTGAAACGGTTCTTGTTGATGGACTACTGTTGTATAATATGTTGTAATTTAGCGGTACCCTCGTTCCTTCTGTGTCATTGTTTCTTTGCCAGTCGCGCTTAAAAGTATACAATACTACAGTTTAACATAAGTAGAAGATATTAAGAGAGTGAAATATAATTTTATCTAGTGATTACGAAATTTGCCGACAGGAAAACGAGAAGCACTGAAGAATAATGCAAGCTTATTTGTTTTGTTTATATACACCACCAAGTTAAAGAACCACAACCAAGTAGGTTCTATGTACAACGTGTATAACCATGTAAGTATCAATTATCGTTGTTTGATCTGACGGTAAAATATTATCGTTGTAATTCAGGTACTTCGGAATATAGTAAAGATTTATTTGTCACTGAGACACCAGGGGAGGGATTGACTTTTTGGTGTAGGCTTGGGTGCCAGGTATAACACAGTTGATCCATCAATCTTGGTGAACCCTTGATTATGGACAGTGGGCGAAATGCGTCTGTAGCAGAATGGCAAAGGCTCTAGTCTTGTAAGCTAAACGTCGTGTGTTGAGTACTGACAAAAGGGTATTTTTTTAATATTGTCAAAATGATTGTTGTCTTTATTTTTATTCGTTTTATTTGGTATTAAATTTAATTCTTTTCGTAAAATTTAATTTCTGATCCACGAACGCCTCATTTCAGTCATCGTTGTTTGTTGTGGTCTTCAGTCATGAGACTGGTTTGATGCAGCTCTCCATGCTACTCTATCCTGTGCAAGCTTCTTCATCTCCCAGTATCTACTGCAACCTACATCCTTCTGAATCTGCTTAGCGTATTCATCTCTTGGTCTCCCTCTATGATTTTTACCCTCTACCCTGCCCTCCAGTACTAAATTGGTGATCCTTTGATGCCTCAGAACATGTCCTACCAACCGATCCCTTCTTCTAGTCAAGTTGTGCCACAAACTCCTCTTTTCCCCAATTCTATTCAATACCTCCTCATTAGTTATGTGCTCTACCTATCTAATCTTCAGGATTCTTTTGTAGCACCACATTTCGAAAGCTTCTATTCTCTTCTTGTCTAAACTATTTATCGTCCATGTTTCACTTCCATACATGGCTACACTCCATACAAATACTTTCAGAAACGACTTCCTGACACTTAAATCAATACTCGATATTAACAAATTTCTCTTCTTCAGAAACGCTTTTCTTTCCATTGCCAGTCTAAATTTTATATCCTCTCTACTTCGACCATCATCAGTAATTTTGCTCCCCAAATAGTAAAACTCCTTTACTACTTTAAGTGTCTCATTTCCTAATCTAATTCCCTCAGCATCACCCGACTTAATTTGACTACATTCCATTATCCTCGTTTTGCTTTCGTTGATGTTCATCTTATACCCTCCTTTCAAGACACTGTCCATTCTGTTCATCTGCTATTCCAAGTCCTTTGCTGTCTCTGACAGAATTATAATGTCATCGGCGAACCTCAATGTTTTTATTTCTTTTCCTTGGATTTTAATACCTACTCTGAATTTTCCTTTTGTTTCCTTTACTGCTTGCTCAATATATAGATTGAATAACATCGGGGACAGGCTACAACCTGGTCTCACTCCCTTCCCAACCGCTGCTTCCCCTTCATGCCCCTCAATTCTCACAACTGCCATCTGCTTTCTGTACAAATTGTAAATAGCCTTTTGCTCCCTGTATTTTACCCCTGCCACCTTCAGGATTTGAAAGAGAGTATTCCAGTCAACATTGTCAAAAGCTTTCTCTAAGTCTACAAATGCTAGAAACGTAGGTTTGCCTTTCCTTAATCTTTCTTCTAAGATAAGTCGTAGGGTCAGTATCGTTTCACGTGTTCCAACATTTCTGTGGAATTATATTCCTCTTGTAGTCTGAGGGAATTTCGCCTGTCTCATACATCTTGCTCACCAGATGGTAGAGTTTTGTCAGGACTGGCTCTCCCAAGGCTGTCAGTAGTTCTAATGGAATGTTGTCTACTCCCGGGGCCTTGTTTCGACGTAAGTCTTTCAGTGCTCTGTCAAACTCTTCACACAGTATCATATCTCCTATTTCATTTTCGTCTACATCCTCTTCCATTTCCAAAATATTGTCCTCAAGGACATCGTCCCTGTATAGACCTTCTATATACTCCTTCCACCTTTCTGCTTTCCCTTCTTTGCTTAGAACTTATTAACATTATTTTGCACAAATTTTAATGAAGTGAAATTGTATTAAAAACGTGACTGAAATAAGGTAGTGTTTATCTTTTTTCATGGTGCGAAAATAATTTGTATGTTAAATGTTTTTATAATGATAGCCATTCAATAAAATGTACATATCATTTTGGGGGCAATGCATAGCAAATATACAGTATGTAAAACTTTAATTGAGTCTGTTCACCTTAAGCCCTTTCGCTAGATGTCGGAAATTTTCAATTTAATTTCAGAACCAGCATCAGAATTTTTATAGTTCCGTAACATACAGAGTTAAATCACAAGTTTTAATATACAGAGGATTCATCAATACCGCAAATACAATTTATGTGTACTACAAAAACAATAATTACAAATTTATAATTTGCAGGGACTGTGTCTAGCCTAACAGCAGTATTACTGTTAAAAGGGAGAATAATTATTACAGTCATTTATTAGACATAAAACTTCGAAGCTTAACAAACAAAACATTTCAGCCACTTGCTTTCTGGCTCAGGCTGCCATACTATCATTATGAAATTCTTCTAAGGAATAATAACATTTCTGTACTAAAAATTGTCATACTTTTTGCTTTAGTTGCCCAATCTCCATGCTGAGGATGTGTTTCATTTTTAGAATGTTGTAAATTTTCATGCCCCTGTATTTTGGGATTTGTGCAAAGAGCTTTAATCTTTGAGAGGGAAACATGAAATTCTCCTTGGTCGTAATACTGTATTGATGTTTGAAGTTATTGTCTATGAATAGCTTGGGATTACTGTATACAAAAAAAAAAAAAAAATAAATAAAAAATAAAAAAATCAGCTCATAAATGTACAAAAATTGAGCACTTAATATTTTTAAATTTCTTAACAGTGGGCGAAAGAATACTTCCTGTTTTGCATTAGACATATTTCTAGTAAGTGATTTTTGTAATTGTAAGATTCTACTCATTTTGCTTGTGCCTCCCCAAAAAATAATGCCATTCCTTATAACTGATTCAGAGTAGCTGTGGTAAACTCTTCTTCTTGTCTCCATGCTAGTCGAATATGACAGAATCTTCATTGAAAATGTCAGGCTATTTAATTTACTTGTTAAATACTTTATGAGTGAAGACCAGGATAGATTTTGGTCCAAATGCATGCCTAAAAATTTAACTCAGTCCACTTCTTTCAGTTCTTAGATTCTATAACTAATGTGGAATTCTTTTACCTTAGAGTTTTTAGTTTTAAACTGCAGCAAAAGTGTTTCCAAAATATTCAATTTTAGCCCATTTAGTTGGAACCATTTTTCCAAACTGTGTAAAAGTTCAAACTTCCTGGTAGATTAAAACTGTGCGCCGGACCGAGGCTCAAACTCGGGACCTTTGCCTTTCACAGGCAAGTGCTCTACCATCTGACCTACCCAAGCACGACTCACGCCCCCTCCTCACGGCTTTAATTCTGCCAGTACCTCGTCTCCTACCTTCCAAACTTCACAGAAGCTCTCCTGCAAACCTTGCAGAACTAGCACTCGTGGAAGAAAGGATATTGTGGAGACATGGCTTAGCCACAGCCTGGGGGATGATTCTAGAATGAAATTTTCACTCTACAGCAGAGTGTGCGCTGATAAGAAACTTCCTGGCAGATTAAAACTGTGTACCGGACTGAGACTCGAACTTGGGACCTTTGCCTTTTGCGGGCAAGTACAGAGACTGGAATCTCATCTTGGACTTGCCACTCCACCTCTTCTAATTTAGAGCAGAATAGTCTTAAGTTTCCAACGGTAAAATGTCTTTTGCTGTAAGTTTTGCTAGTTCTTTGTTCATTTCAATTAGTCATTTCTAAACAAAGTGGAATGGTCTGAAAGTCCTAAATCTACACATAGCTTCCTTGCATCATTGAATTTATGATTTGTTAGAATATTACCGATACAGGTTTCTGTATGGTCACTTTTTCTTGTGAATTCCATGAAGTTTGCCTGGAACCGAAATTTTTGGATTAGGTCCATAAACTGTATTGAGTCACTGGTTTCATTTCAGAGATTTATATTGAAATCAGTGGCTATTAAAACCCTTTTTTTTGTCATTTATGACTTTCTGTAAAAGACCCATTAACTTTGGTAAAAATAATTTTGGTACTGCTACACCTTTATTTGTTCTACGGAAACTTGAGGCTACACTGAAACTGTTTAGCTTATTTAAAAATGTGACACAATCTTTTGTAAACCAATGCTGATTTAAACAAATAATTTTAATACTTTTGCAGCCTGAGAGTAAAATCTGGAGTTCATTTGTTTTATTCACTCTACCATAAGACAGGTTGTACCTAATCCATTTATGTACAAGTGCGTTAAGAAAGTGCTGGTATTTCTGTCTAAAGTCTCAAAATAAGCAGTCTTTGTAAGATTTCTACACCGACTCTTTTCTTATTTATCCTATAGTGTATATGTACAGTTAAACATTTAGTTGTACTTAACATCGTGGTTTCCTCCTCCTCATGCCTGATATCAAAAAATCTTTCAGGTGGGACGGAGGCACTATTTTTCGCCTGCCTGTTTCACTACACTTTTCACTTGCAGCTGTTTCCTCTTTTTCTGTTGGTGGGGATGTTTATCTGCTGGTTCTGGTCCAGATGGCACTGTTGATACTGTTGATGTTCCTATGGTTTGGGACACTTCACTGCACTTTGTATGCTTATGATTTGTACTTTGTGAAACTATTTGGATTGACTGGGGTAAAGAAATGACCACTGAGCTATATGTGCCATGAGCATTCATCAAGATTTCTACAATTTGTTTTACAGACAAAACATTTTTCCCTTCCCATTAATGTGCAAACTATGTCTGGTATAGAATTCGCGGTCCATATTCCTAGTGTCAAGAAAGAATGTGTTTTGGAAGGCTTGGTAGATTTTATAACACTGCCTGGTGGCTTTCTCAATCTCTTTGTTCACACAGCAGAAACTTGGGAGGTCGAATCTGTGTGGTATTCTTATTAATATAAATTAGTGCCACATATAAACTTGAACATCTCTATAAGTAACTTCCATGCGACATTTCTACCATAGAAGATGATAGTATACTTACTCCTTTTCCTCTCTCCACATACCCCCCGAGCAAGGCCTACAAAAACTTTTACAGACTGTAAATAGAATGTTTCATGTGCTACATTTCATCTACAGACTGGTAACTTGTAAAAAATTTAGTAATACTACAGATCAATAAAAGTACTGTAAATATGATGACACAAGCAAAGACTTCAAACAAAAAAAAAAAAAAAAAATAATAAAAGGAAGAAAAAGTTAGAGAAAAAGATAATAAATTCCATATGAGGAAGGATTCAAAATGAAATAAATATTAATTATATGTAAACCAAATAATATGGATAAAATTGAAGACCATAGTCATTTTGATTACGATAATTAAAAAAATTAGCATGCCACAGGAATTGAAACCAGAACTTACTGTTTAACTATCCTAGAGTTTTGGTCCTTTTAGAAGTGAAACTTCTTTGGGCATGTCTAAAATTTCAAGAACGTAGCATTCCGTGTTTGGCGACATTGAGGTGAACGCACATTGGAAGCGTGTATTCGTCATCGCCATACTGGCGTATCACCCAGTGTGATGGTGTGGGGTGCCATTGGTTACACATCTCGGTCACCTCTTGTTCGCATTGATGGCACTTTGAACAGTGGATGTTACATTTCAGACGTGTTATGACCCGTGGGTCTACCCTTCATTCAATCCCTGTGAAACCCTACATTTCAGCAGGATAATGCACGACCACATGTTGCAGGTCCTGTAGGAGCCCTGCTGGATACAGAAAATGTTTGACTGCTGGCCTGGCCAGCACATTCTCCAGATCTCTCACCAACTGAAAACGTCTGGTCAACTACTCTCGATGAACTGTGGTACCGTGTTGAATCTGCATGTGCAGCTGTACCTGTACACGACATCCAAGCTCTGTTTGACTCAATGCCCAGGCATATCAAGGCTGTTATTACGGCCAGAGGTGGTTGTTCTGGGTACTGATTTCTCAGGATCTATGCACCCAAACTGCATGAAAGTGTAATCACATGTCAGTTCTAGTATAATATATTTGTCCAATGAATACCCGTTTATCATCTACATTTCTTCTTGGTGTAGCAATTTTAATGGCCAGTAGTGCATTAATGCAAGATATCTCTCTCATTGCTCGTTATTATTATATGTGTTGTCATTTATTATGATTTGTCCCACAGTGCAGTGGACCCATGATGATGCAATGGAACATCAGCAGCACACAGTTGACCTACCTGATATATGGGGTTAGTAGACACAGCCATTTGAGTTTAAGGTGTCTGCACCACAGTAGCAGCAGCAGTGCCCTGACAATATATTGCAGCAGAACATACAAAAACCCAGTAATGTACAATGTAAATGTGAGTGCGAATAAAGGTGTGGTTGTGGACATGTCCTTAAGTAATGAATGCAACATAGTGGTAGTATTTGATAATCCCTAGTTCCGTGTCACAAAAGTGGTGCTTTTGTATAGGTAAAAAATGATGGTTGCTATGCCTTCAGCTGTCTAGATTCAGCTAGTTTTCATGGTCCTTCAACCATACCCTTTTTAGCAATGATTAAAAAAAAGTAACAACCTTGTGCTCCCACCAGACAAACTTATCAGCAATAATGATGCCTATATTTTTATGTTTAAACATCTGCCACCATAGCTGAGATATGATAAGTGTAATTGCAACATCTGTATCTAAGCAAACACCATACCATGAACTGCTCCATGTGTATTGGAGAGTACTGTGCCACCTCATGCTACACACCAGTGCCGCCATGATGCAGTCCTTACTGCCTCCACTACACACCTAATGGTCACAGATGAGCCGGCCGAGCCAAGGTAACCAGACCATTGCTGTGATACTGAGGTTGTCTGTACCACAATGCTTGCCCAGGTGACTGTGTCAACATTCACCTTGGATGCCTGGAACAAAGGGCCTCCGTTCTAGTCCCTCACACAAGTAACTCGAGAGACGAGTCATAAAACACACACTCTAAGAATTTGATGTAACTTGTCTCATAGCCGTTGGGGGTATTTCCAGGAATGAGATGTTATTAACATTCCATTACCCTGACTATTTTTCCCTTGCAAGACCTGCACAGGTGGACTAAATACTAAAACCTGTCATTCTCTGGTATTAGACTGATCACTGGTGGACTGGTGGTCAGGTGTCACAGTGTGTATACTGTCTCGTATTTGCATGTATGGAAAGACTATGTCTACACTTTGTTTAAAGAATGTGCAGTGTACAGTACTTGATGCACAAGGTTAGATATTACAACAGGTGCTACCCCTTGTGCCTTTTCCTCAGCTGTAATAGGATTTCACATCTCATCAAAATGCTTCCCTGTACTCCTGTTGTTGCCACATGGTACTTCCCATATAGGAGAAATGGTATTTTTACAATGACATTGTATTTTGTAGTGACAAACTTGGACATCAAACCCACTTGCCCAGGTCCCAATACTTTGCAACATCGCCATCAAAAAGACACATTTAGATCATTGTAAATATGAGCACTTTTATGGTTTTTGAAGGATAGCTAATAATAAAACAAATACGCAGCTACAAAAACTTTATGAATTTTTGCACATACGTTACGTACAGAAAACAACTCTTATTTTATGTATTTAATGACATCTAGATTAATTTTTAACTTCTACATCCAAATTATATAATTCTTTCTCCAGCTAGTAATTTGACAAATACCAAGAGTGTATATTCTCAAATTGTAATATATGTGTGTATATATATATATAAATTTTTTTTTTCAGGACCTTCTTGCAATTCTTCTGGGTGAGAGCATTCACGAATTTTAATTTCTCCTCTTATTTCCTGCAATACTCTACTATTAAAACATTCCACATCTTCCTGGATGTATGGTGGCAGCTCATCTGCTCCAAATTCTTATGGAAGATCTGCATGAAATTTTAAGTTTACAACTTTTGGAAAGGAATGTAGTTATTCCAATGGTATTTAACTCTGGAAAATGGCTCTAGTGTTGCAAGTTGCATAACATCCTGTCTCCCAAATTTCAATACACTGTAACCATCCTTTTTAAGCTGGTTCAAATGGGAGTTGATGTTTATAAAAAAATTGTGTATCCTTTGGTATTGTAAACATCCATTTGTCGATTGATTTCTTGAGCAGTCTAACATATGAACACTTTCCATCAGCATCACAGTAAATGCTAATATTTTGCATACCCCACTCGTTCCCAAATTTTTCCATACAGTATGTTTACAGTAATATATGAGCCTTGCCTGCACAGCTCCAGCAGCATTTTTTTTTCTTCGATAAGTTTTTTTTTTTTTTAAATTCAACCTTTCCCAATTCTAGTTTTCTTTCTCTTATACACAGCACATCAATTATACTTAGGTGTGGCTTAAGTCAGTTTGATACATTTTTCTTTTTCTTAAGGCTTGTGGAGTAACATTCTTTATGGGAATAAATCCTAATACACCAATATCTATTTTTGACAGTATTGTGAAGAACAATATCCTGGATTGAGAAAAATATGTTTCTCCAGGATTAATATAACACTTATGTATAGTGCTTATATGGAGTCTATACTAACAACATCCAGAGAGTTTACAGGCGGATAATTAACCGTGCAGTAGTCACGTGGACTGACAGTCCACACAGATGAATTATTTTCTTTTCTTTTAATCTCATTGGACCTAGGAATCAAATGCCACATGTACTTTTCTACAGTCAGCAGTACTACATTACTCCTTCATTTCATTTGGACTGGAGCAGTGGTGGTTGAAAGGTCAACAATTGTGAACTCACTGTCCCATGCGAGCAACAGTTTTCTGTATAATTTGCGATGCTGGCTTTAGGAGTAGAAGGGAAGCCATTACTGCTACATTACTGTTAATTCTCAAAGGGTTTCTTATTATTATAGTGTTACCTTCCATTAATTACATTGGTTTGTTAGGATCATGTTAGTTAACTATTTTATTTATATATTTTTTGCAGAATGAAAGAATTAGAAAGTTGCTTGCAGAGGTGTTGGCAGAGAGTGATAATGAAGGCGACTGTGATGATGAATGTGAAGAAACTATAGATGAGGTAGAAGAGTGACCTGAAAATTCTGATACAGAACAAGAGATATCTAATGTTGAAGATGCTATTGACAATATCACAGACGGTCCCCTGTATATTGGAAAAGATCAGGTTATGAAATGAAACAAACATGTTGCAACTGTACCCAGGCTCCTTCATTACCTATTTTTAACGTGGCACATCTGCAAAGGGGGTTGGTAGTGAACAGTTGCATTTGCACACCTAATACTGGGTCATATTAAAAAAAAAAAAAAAAAAGCTTCTAACTTTGTGGCCATGCATTTTAAAGTACACAAATAAATCCGATCTGGATAAGTAATAATCGGTGCAATTCGTACACATGGTTTATTGTCTTGCACCTACACACTTTCACATTGTTTCTTCACTGTTTATACATGTACACTGGCATCCATGCTTATACTCATGGTACTTTGCTGCTCTGAACTTACCACCACAATGGGCAATGGACCAAAGACATTTTTTTTTCCCGTCTCATATCCCCAGTCCTGAGTCGGGTCACGTGACACTACATTAATAAAAATAATTCCTAAACCTGGCCACAATTCATTTACAATTTTTATAAGATTAAATACTTAAACCTAATTACATTGTATAATTTTACACACATTTATCACCACATAATTTTTTAATTCGTTGCAATGAAAAAAAAAACAAAACACCATGCAATGGAACTACATCACTCATCAAAACACAAAACAAGTATTTTCATGTCCATTTTGCATTACACTACTTTCACTTTGCATTTAATACATAATTTTATTCTTAAGCATGCAAATTAAAATCAGAACTAATTTATGACGTGCTATCAGATTACATAATTAGAAATAACTCCATGTTTTGGCACAGTTTCACCCCCCTCCCTTCATTTAATGACATCTTTGCATGAAATATGAGACATACAAATACTTGTCTGGCACTACAAAGATCGAAACTGAATGGTGTCTTCATAATAAAATAATGACATACTTTGCAGTTGTTCTAAACATCTTTATAATTTAATTGTATTATGAAACGTTTTGATTGAACTACACCATCCCAACATATTATTTCTGCTGCTGTGCTTTAAATTTAAATTACGAACTACATGGAAGAGCCCCATATCATCCCCCATTACCTTACATACCCCTATTTCATGGAGACTTTACCTTAGTAATGGCAACATGAAGTGGCACAGCCAACCCATATTACTTTATATGTATCAAAACATTTTAATCATAACTATAATGGCACAAAAACATGTAGAACAGTGTTATAGTGGTGAGTTAATCAGTGTGAATACTGTCATCAGAAAACATACGAACATTATCCGACAATGTATCCAACCTAAATGTACTATTAGATAGTCTCAAATTGAGTCTGATTGGGATGGCAAAATGCAGAGAAATTTATATTATATAAATGCCCATATTAGTCTATATGTTGGATGCATACTTGGTGCACATTAACACTTTCACTTTTTACACAGTTGTTTCTGTAATTGCATGGGATGGTTGTAACCAATTCCTTGTGTTCACAGCTTTATGCATTGGAATGCAGGCTTTCCAGACTTGTCAGCCAGCAGTACTGTGCTTCCTCTCGTTAGCCAAGCCATCCTATCAAAATTTAATCAAATCCTCACAAATCTTGCCTAGACATGCACACCCACATTTTCCAGGAGTCAGTCTCTCCAAACCCTCCCAGGAACATCCTGTGTTCACTGATCAGCTCTTATTGAGGTTTATACAAATGACAAACATGCACACAAATCGAACACAAACATGGCATAATTAAATATATTCTATTTCAACCCTCAAATGTTCCCAAATCAGGAGCTCCAACATATTTGTACCCCCCACACCAAGAGAATTTATTCCCAGATGCATATTCTTATATTTTTAAGCACCCATACAGCTATATCACTGTACATAAATAAACTCCAAAATTTTTCATGAATATGTATATCAGTTTTCACATAATATTTGGCAATATCTTGAAATCCATTCTTTTCTGCCATTTCGATTAGATTCAATCATGAATGGCAAATAAACTTACTAAGGTCATAAAACTTTTATGTGCATCCACTTAGCCATTAGTGTTATTTCCATTACTTCCCTCATTAACATCTTATAATAAGCAAGTTCATTATTTCCCATATGCCTCTACAGTTTGCATATTTAGTAAGTGCCCTACATGACTATCCCAGCAACAATCCTACCCCCATGCACCAGTATCAACTCCAGGTGCCACAGATACATTAGAAATTTTTTATAAAATCTCGACTATTTTCAAACAAACTATTTGTAGATTCCTCCCTGCTTTTATATTCTCCACACTTATTTCTACAGAAATAGAGACTATATATACAGTCAGTTTCAGTTCATATATGACTTTTTCCAACAATGCTTCTATCATCCCACACCAGTTGTGCAAATTCATTGGACAACAGATTCAGTTAATGCAAATACATACAGTATAATGAAGTTTGTTGACCTCCAAACAATAGCATTGCAACACACACAGAAACACAAATAATCCTCCAATTATACATACACAAATACATAGCCCCCAATAATTTTTATAGCTGCCTATAATAGCCATTATATCCTAAAATTTCTTAACTAGACACAATAGTGTATATGGAAATCTCTCACTTCCTTACCCTCAGTTACATTTCTCAGTCCAAATGGCTTTTTGGACACTGGATATAACAAGCTATGAGCATTAGGGTGTGGACAACCAGTTATCTTGAAGGGCCCATAGTATAATTCAAATAACTTTTTGATTTCACCATCAATGTCACTCGATTTTTTTCTTGTTCCTCACCAGCACCTTATCTCCCTCCTTGAACTTGGTTGTCTTATACCTTTCTCCATGCCTCCTCTGTCTCTCATGTCCTTTCTTTAACATTTGCTGTCTGGCCAGCTGCATCTTCTCTTGACTTGTCAAGCCTTGAGATGGAGGAAAATATGTGTTCTGCGATTAGATTGTCTGGCTTGATATCTTTCATGAGCTCATAGGGTGAGAATCCTGTCGCACAACTCTTCACTGTGTTCATATGACCCTTGAACACAGTTATATATTCTGCCCACGTGCTATGCTTTTTACTGCAATATGTCCTACATAGCCTACCCAGCTCCGTCATATACCTTGCAGCCGGGTTTTCCGCAAGGTGATACACTGAAATCCTTATATGCTTTATCCCAGATCTTTGCATAAACTTCCCCCACCTCATCAGTTCAGAAAACGAAGGTTACAATTTTATCTTCAGGGCAACCTACAGCAACATTCTCTATATTACATATTTCCATATCCACATTGAACTCATTATCACTACCACAGTCATCACCTGCACACATAAGCACAGTAACACTATCAGTAGGTAATTTACCAGCATTTTCCACATTGTCAAATACACCAATCATATTAACCTTTACATCACACTGTGTAATCCTCTCCTCACCTTTACCATAATTCTCCATACTATTACCGATAGACATCTCTACCCATTCATCACATCCATTACTACTGTGAACATTGCCCCTTAATTCCATATCCACTTCTGTTTCCCCTTTTGATGAAACTACATCTGTCTCTGAATTTTGCTGCACACAAGGCAATATTGTCCTCTTCTGCTTGTAATTTCTCTTCCCTCTTAATCATGTCATCAACGTTAAACTCACACTGTTCATTTCTGATATTAGCCTTGTTCCATTTTTTCCTGTCATACCTTTTATCTCTTTTTCTGTAATTGTTAAAACCTCCCCACGGATTTTAATTTCCTAAGACAGCATCCATATGACACATTCAAATTTCCCTATTTTCCTTGCTGACTTCATTATTCATCCCATCATGTCCTTGTCTGGCCCTGTTCACAAAATTACCAGCCCCCCTGCGGACCTTACGTGAGGCATCAATTAGTTTTTTGATTGCCTACCCTGTCCACTCTTGTAACTAGGTCCATTCAAAAAATCGTTTTACAATCTTAATTGTTTTGCCTGGCCCTGGTATTTGTTCAAGACCAGGTTTTCAAAGGTTTTAAAATCACAAAATTTATTATCATTTTGGTTTGCCAATGTTTGAGCTCCCCCTTCCAACTGCCTCTTGTTGTTGTTGTTGTTGTTGTTGTTGTTGCGGTCTTCAGTCCTGAGACTGGTTTGATGCAGCCCTCCATGCCACTCTATCCTGTGCAAGCTTCTTCATCTCCCAGTACCTACTGCAACCTACATCCTTCTGAATCTGCTTAGTGTATTCATCTCTTGGTCTCCCTCTACACTTTTACCCTCCACGCTGCCCTCCAATACTAAATTGGTGATACCCTGATGCCTCAGAACATGTCCTACCAACCGATCCCTTCTTCTGGTCAAGTTGTGCCACAAACTTCTCTTCTCCCCAATTCTATTCAATACTTCCTCACTAGTTATGTGATCTACCCATCTAATCTTCAGCATTCTTCTGTAGCACCACATTTCGAAAGCTTCTATTCTCTTCTTGTCCAAACTATTTATCGTCCATGTTTCACTTCCATACATGGCTACACTCCATACAAATATTTTCAGAAATGACTTCCTGACACTTAAATCTATACTCGATGTTAACAAATTTCTCTTCTTCAGAATCGCTTTCCTTGCCATTGCCAGTCTAAACTTTATATCCTCTCTACTTCGACCATCATCAGTTAGTTTGCTCCCCAAATAGCAAAACTCCTTTACTACTTTAAGTGTCTCATTTCCTAATCTAATTCCCTCAGCATCACCTGACTTAATTCGACTACATTCCATTATCCTCGTTTTGCTTTTGTCGATGTTCATCTTATATCCTCCTTTCAAGACACCATCCATTCCGTTCAACTGCTCTTCCAAGTCCTTTGCTGTCTCTGACAGAATTACAATGTCTTCGGCGAACCTCAAAGTTTTTATTTCTTCTCCATGGATTTTAATACCTACTCCGAATTTTTCTTTTGTTTCCTTCACTGCTTGCTCAATATACAGATTGAATAACATCGGGGAGAGGCTACAACCCTGTCTTACTCCCTTCCCAACCACTGCTTCCCTTTCATGTCCTTCGACTCTTATAACTGCCATCTGGTTTCTGTACAAATTGTAAATAGCCTTTCGCTCCCTGTATTTTACCCCTGCCACCTTTAGAATTTGAAAGAGAGTATTCCAGTCAACATTGTCAAAAGGTTTCTCTAATTCTACAAATGCTAGAAACGTAGGTTTGCCTTTCCTTAATCTTTATTCTAAGATAAGTCGTAAGGTCTGAGGTTGCCTCACGTGTTCCAGTGTTTCTACGGAATCCAAACTGTTCTTCCCTGAGGTCGGCTTCAAATAGTTTTTCCATTCGTCTGTAAAGAATTCGTGTTAGTATTTTGCAGCTGTGGCTTATTAAACTGATAGTTCGGTAATTTCCACATCTGTCAACACCTGCTCTCTTTGGGATTGGAATTATTATATTCTTCTTGAAGTCTGAGGGTATTTCGCCTGTTTCATACATCTTGCTCACCAAATGGTAGAGTTTTGACAGGACTGGCTCTCCCAAGGCCGTCAGTAGTTCCAATGGAATGTTGTCTACTCCCGGGGCCTTGTTCCGACTCAGGTCTTTCAATGCTCTGTCAAACTCTTCATGCAGTATCATATCTCCCATTTCATCTTCATCTACATCCTCTCCCATTTCCATAATATCGACCTCAAGTACATCGCCCTTGTATAGACCCTCTATATACTCCTTCCACCTTTCTGCTTTCCCTTCTTTGTTTAGAACTGGGTTTCCATCTGAGCTCTTGATGTTCATACAAGTGGTTCTCTTATCTCCAAAGGACTCTTTAATTTTCCTGTAGGCAGTATCTATCTTACCCCTAGTGAGATAAGCCTCTACATCTTTACATTTGTCCTCTAGCCATCCCTGCTTAGCCATTTTACACTTCCTGTCGATCTCATTTTTGAGACGTTTGTATTCCTTTTTGCCTGCTTCATTTACTGCATTTTTATATTTTCTCCTTTCATCAATTAAATTCAATATTTCTTCTGTTACCCAAGGATTTCTACTAGCCCTTGTCTTTTTACCTACTTGATCCTCTGCTGCCTTCACTACTTCATCCCTCAAAGCTACCCATTCTTCTTCTACTGTACTTCTTTCCCCCATTCCTGTCAATTGTTCCCTTATGCTCTCCCTGAAACTCTGTACAACCTGTGGTTCTTTCAGTTTATCCAGATCCCATCTCCTTAAATTCCCACCTTTTTGCAGTTTCTTCAGTTTTAATCTACAGGTCATAACCAATAGATTGTGGTCAGAGTCCACATCTGCCCCTGGAAATGTCTTACAATTTAAGACCTGGTTCCTAAATCTCTGTCTTACCATTATATAATCTATCTGATACCTTTTAGTATCTCCAGGGTTCTTCCATGTATACAACCTTCTTTCATGATTCTTAAACCAAGTGTTAGATGTGATTATGTTGTGCTCTGTGCAAAATTCTACCAGGCGGCTTCCTCTTTCATTTCTTAGCCCCAATCCATATTCACCTACTGCATTTCCTTCTCTCCCTTTTCTTACACTCGAATTCCAGTCACCCATGATTATTAAATTTTCGTCTCCCTTCACTATCTGAATAATTTCTTTTATTTCATCATACATTTCTTCAATTTCTTCATCATCTGCAGAGCTAGTTGGCATATAAACTTGTACTACTGTAGTAGGTGTGGGCTTCGTATCTATCTTGGCCATAACAATGCGTTTGCTGTGCTGTTTGTAGTAGCTTACCCGCATTCCTATTTTCCTATTCATTATTAAACCTACTCCTGCATTACCCCTATTTGACTTTGTGTTTATAACCCTGTAGTCACCTGACCAGAAGTCTTGTTCCTCCTGCCACCGAACTTCACTAATTCCCACTATATCTAACTTTAACCTATCCATTTCCCTTTTTAAATTTTCTAACCTACCTGCCCGATTAAGGGATCTGACATTCCACGCTCCGATCCGTAGAACGCCAGTTTTCTTTCTCCTGATAACAACGTGCTCTTGAGTAGTCCCCGCCCGGAGATCCGAATGGGGGACTATTTTACCTCCGGAATATTTTACCCAAGAGGACGCCATCATCATTTAACCATACAGTAAAGCTGCATGCCCTCGGAAAAAAGGCCGCTGTAGTTTCCCCTTGCTTTCAGCCGTTCGCAGTACCAGCACAGCAAGGCCATTTTGGTTATTGTTACAAGGCCAGATCAGTCAATCATCCAGACCGTTGCCCCTGCAACTACTGAAAAGGCTGCTGCCCCTCTTCAGGAACCACACGTTTGTCTGGCCTCTCAACAGATACCCCTCCATTGTGGTTGTACCTACAATATGACTATCTGTATCGCTGAGGCACACAAGCCTCCCCCCCCCCCCCCCCCCCAACGGCGAGGTCCATGGTTCATGGGGGGGGGGGGGGTAACTGCCTCTTAACATATTTAATTTTTGCCTGCTCACTCATCCTTGTCACAAAGTTATCCTTACACGCAGCTAAAAAGTCAACCGAATGGTATTTATTCTCTCCACTAAAAGGTTTTGATTGAAATCCATGTCCCATAGGATATCCCAATAACATATTTCCATTCTCTGCTGCTACAGTATTAACTGTTTCCCTCAAGTCATTTATTTCCCCTTCCATTTCCTTATTGTCATTAATCCCCTTATGGCAGTTCAGCACTCCTATCTTAATGGATTCAATGTCTGCCTCTGCTTGTTTCTGAAATAATGTGCATTTCTCTTCCTGTGCTTGAATCTACCCCACAAGATTACTTTGCACAGTGTCCACCTTGGCTACTAGTCCTTTTTCAACCTCATCAACTCTCTCAATAATTCCCTCAACAATTTTAACAGTTTTTTTGACTTTATCTGTAATTTGAGTGAATTTGAGATCTAGATAATCAAATTTTTCACTCACTGTCTTTATCTTACCACTAAGCCTCAATTCCACATCCCCTATTTTTGAATCCATTTCTCCAACTATTTCAGTTGTTTTATTCCCTATTTTTGAATCTATTTCTCCTAATTTACTAGTAAGTTTTACAAAAAATGCACTCAGGTCACTTCCTGGTATCCGGCCTATTTATTTTGGCATGATAGGGCTACTATAGCTACTCCTAACATCCACAGATTCGCCTTCACTTTGAGATTCATGCACCTCATTGGCCATGGCTAATGAAAGAGCACAATTTTGCAATATAGCTGCTGGCTGTACTCATCTTTTATATCCTCATGTGACGCTAAGTCTGCAGTCAGCGGCGGCAGCACAGCTACACAATGAATTGTAGTCGGCGCTGTGGATGTGCAGCAAACTCAATCAGGAGTGAGAAAACGTGGCGTGGCCCCTGGCAGCATGTAGATGTGTTGGTTGGTGGCACGGATGATGGCATTGATCCTTGGCAGCACGTGGATACAGCTTTGTTGACTGCTTTACCTGCAGCAATGCATGGACACGGCACGGACGATGGTTTTACCCGCGGCAACACGTGGACACGGCACGGAAGATTGCGTGTGATTGGTGCCTGTGGTAGTGCATAGTCAACAGGCTGTGTAAATGACTGCATCACAATCATGGTGGCCTTATATTGGCGTAACCAAGGGGCAGCACATAATTTGTCCAGCACAAACACACCACTACTGCTTATGCACTGATTTAGCTCAGAGCCCTCACACTGACTGTTCAAAAACGTAAACATCAGACGGACACACGATTCCGAAATATTATGGAATAGAGAAGAAAGTCCTATCCCAGATAAGCCCTCAATTGCAACTGTACTTGGGCTCGTTCACTACCTATTTTTCACGTGGCTCATCTGCAAAGGGAGATGGTAGTGAGTGGTTGCATTTGTGCCCCTAATAGTGATTCATATTGGCTAGCCTTTGAACAGCAGTGAATTGAATACACAATTGTCTATATCACAACCTTGCACAAAATGATTTAAACAATACAAGTACAGATTGAAACATTTATTAAAAAAAAATAAAAAAAAACCCTTCTAACTTTGTGGCCATGCATTTTAAAGTTCACAAATAAATCAGATCTGGATAAATAATAATCGGTGCAATTCGTAGATATGGTTTATTGTCTTGCACCTACACACTTTCATGTTGTTCCTTCAGTTTATTCACACACACTGGCATCCATGCTTATACTCATGGTACTTTGCTGCTCCGAACTTACCACCACAACAGATAACGAACCAAAGACCTGTTTTTTTCCCCCCTCATATCCCCAGTCCTGAGTAGGGTCACGTGACACTACATTAATCAAAATAATTCCTAAACATGCCCACAATTTGTTTACAATTTTTATAAGATTTAAATACTAAACCTAAATACATTATATAATTTTACACACATTTATCACCACATAATTTTTTAATTCGTTGCAATAAAAAAAACAACAACTATGCAATGAAACTACAACACTCGTCAAAACACGATACAAGTATTTTCATGCCATTTTGCATTACACTGTTTTCACTCTGCATTTAATACATAATTTTATTCTTTAGCACCAAAAATTAAAATCAGAACTAATTTATCACATGCTATCAGATTACATAATTGGGAATAACTCCATGTTTTGGTACAGTTTCCTGCCTCTCCCTTCATTTAATGACATCTTTGCATGAAATATGAGACATATAAATACTTGTCTGGCACTACAAAGATCGAAACTGAATGGTATCTTCTTAATAAAATAAGAACTTACTTTGCAGTTGTTCTAAACATCTTTATAACTTAATTCTACTATGAAACGTTTTGATTGAAGTAAACCAGCCTAACATATTATTTCTACTGCTGTAATTTAAATTTAAATTATGAACTACTTGGAAGAGCTTCATATTATCCTCCGTTACCTTACAATGTACATTCAAAAAATGCTAGAACCAGGTCCAAAAGTACAATAATCCATCTTCTATCCCAAAATGCAAAGCCTACTGTAAAAGGTCTGCAAACACCAACTGAAATTTGGAGGCTCTTTTTTACTGTTAATATTATCAGCGCAATAGAAGAAAACATAAACCTGTTTATTGAGTCCCAGAGAAGTAAATTTTCCAGACACTGTGACTGTAACACTATGACTCCAAGTGAAATTCAAGCTCTAATAGGTTTACTGTATTTGGCTGGAATGTTGAATGCTAACAATCTAAAGGCAGGCAATCTATGGAAGACTGATGGTACAGTGGTAGAACTTTTTAGGCCCACTGTACCCCTGTGTAGATTTCACTTCCTTCTAAGATATCTGTGATTTGATGACAAGTTCACAAGGGAAGAAAGACTGAAATATGACAAGTTAGCTCCAACAAGAAACTTTTTGACATGTTTGTCCAGAATTGCAAAACAGCATACTCCCTTTGAATACCTCACAAATGATGGAAGTTAGTGGCATTTGGAGGCAATTGTAATTTTAGACAGGATATACCCAGCAAGAAGAACAAATATGGATTAAAAAATATTTGTTCTTTTTAATACCAGGATGTATTATACTATTGATTTGGAAGTGTATGACTGAACACAACCAGAGGGGCCATCTTATGTAAATAACACTTCAGCTGCTGTAGGTCAGAGACTGTGTAGCTCCATCAAAGGAACTGGCAGGAATATCACAGTGGATAATTGGTTTACCAGTCTTCAGTTGGCTGAAGCAATAAAAATGACTTTTAGCTAACTTTGTTAGGAACCATACGATAAAACAAAAAGGAATTGCCACTTGAATTCACAAAGCCAAGTAAATGTCACGTGGGTGCAAATATGTTTGACTTTAGAGGATCTTACAATCTTGTATCATATGTTCCTAAGAAAGACAAAAATATTGTACTGGTATCCAGTCTTCACCATGATGACAGAGTTTATGAAGAGACAGGCAAAGCAGAAATGATAGTCATGTATAACAAGACAAAAGGAGCTGTAGACATGTGTAACAAGATGTGTGCTGCCTACAGTTGTACAAGACGTACTCACTGATGGTCTATGGTCATATTTTATTCATTAATGAATGTTGGAGGTATCAATTCCTTAGTGATTCATGCTGTTAAAAACCCAGAGAGCTGCTCTCCATGAAGAGATTTTCTGTACCAGTTGTCTTATGAGCTTGTTACAGAACATGTGTGAGTCTGAGCTGCCATGAGTAGCATACTGCCTAATATCCTTCAAGGATTTGTGAAATTTTCAAAGGCCCAGTCAACATCCTAACAAACAGAGAGGACATTGTTCATACTGTGACAGGAGAAATAACACCCCTACCACATACAGCTGCTGTGACTGTAGTAAATATCTCTATTTGGAACATGTGAATATTATTTGTTCAAAAAGACTGTGACTGAACTGTATAATAATAAATGATAACACATATAACAATAATAAGCAGTGTGAGGATACGTATCCAGTCTGTTTACATTAAGGTTTTAAATTACACTGGTTTATTTACACAATGATGCTAGGTCAACTGGGCAGTTTGTTTGCATAAAGAGAACAATGGGACCATTGACCCTAAATGCACTCAGCCCTTCTGCTGCTACTTCTCTCATGTCCATTGTCTCGGCATTGTTACAAGGAGATACCCCTTTTATATATTACCGAGCGAGGTGGCGCAGTGGTTAGACACTGGACTCGCATTCGGAAGGACGACGCTTCAATCCCGCGTCCGGCCATCCTGATTTAGGTTTTCCGTGATTTCCCTAAATCACTCCAGGCAAATGCCGGGATGGTTCCTCTGAAAGGGCACGGCCGACTTCCTTCCCCATCCTTCCCTAATCCGATGAGACCGATGACCACGCTGTCTGGTCTCCTTCCCCAAAACCAACCAACCTTTTATATATTGGTGTGAGTGGTTTGATGTTTACACAGGAGTATGATGCACATAACCAGGTTGAAAAACATGTAGACACAAATGAATGCAATACATTTTTTATTTTCGGTGAGCAAGGTGTTGCAGCAGTTAAGACCCCGGCCTCGAACTGGGGAGGATGTTGGTTCAAAACCTGATCTTGCCACCCAAATTTAGACTTTTCTCACTTTCCCTGAATTGCTATAGGACATGGACAACTTCCATTCTCATCCTTCCCCAGTGCAAGCAGGAACACAGTTTCTAATGACTTTGTTGTCAATGGGTCAAAAGATAATGCTCATCACATACACATCATTTTATGACACACCTTTCTTCTCTCTTGTACTAAATGGAAAACATTAGAGGAAACTCAACTGGCTTTGCTGGGCATATGTTTAGTGAACCCTGGGTTCTTGACTAGTATCTGGTAAGCACAGTGAGTTCTCTGTACCCATAATCTTTGCACAAGCATAATAACATGGAGGTGGACTGTCGTATGCTGCAGGGAGTGGTGATTTTGGCTTATTGCCTGGATTGTGAGGATGTTAGAAATATTTCTAGGATAGTGCCTCAACCTCAAGATGTGCTGTGTGCATTGGATGGCTGTTGAGGTGAAACAGTTAGTAGTGGGCAATCTCTGGGATACCAGCTGCACTTCACTTGTATAAGGCTTGCTCTGGAGTCTGGGGCTCTGGGTTAGTCAATTAGTAATTTAACGAAACAGCACTCCCAGAGTCTCCCCACCTCCATGGACCTTGCTGAAGTGAGGTGGCTGACATTCCTCAGCAGTACAGATAGCCCTACTCTAGGTGCAACCTTAATGGAAGGGTATCAATGGAGAGCCCAGACTAACTCGTGGTTCCTGGAGAGGGACAGAAGCCTTTTCAGTAGTTGTAAGGGCAAGCGTCTGGGTGGGTGACTGGCTCAATCTTGTAACATTAGCCAGCATGGCCTTGCTGTGTAGGTACTGTGAACTGTGGAAAGCAGAGGGAAATACAGCGGTTACTTTCCCAAGGGCATACATATCTGCTGTATGATTTAATAACGGTTGGGTGAAGATTCCAGAGGTGAAACAATCCCCCATTTGGATCTCCAGGTGGGGACTACTCAGGAGGATGTTGTGTCATATTCACAACAAAATTGGCATATTACAGGTCAGTGGATTGGAATGTTAGAGTCATTAATTGGGTAGGTAGATTAGGAAATTTTAAAAAGGCTAGTGAGTAGGTAGAAGTTAGAAATAGTGGAAAATAGTGATGTGCAGTTGAAGGAAGAAAAGGATTTCTGGTCAGCTGAGTACAGGATTATCAGTACAAAATGTAATGTAATGCAGGAGTAAGCCTAATAATGAATAACAATATAGGATTGTGGGTAGACTACTATGAGCAGCATAGTGAATGAATTATCAGAACCAAGATAGACATAAAGACAACATTCACCACAATAGTAAAGGTTTATAAGCCAACTAGCTCTACAGATGGGGTAGAGACTGAAAGAATTTACGATGAGATTAAAAAAAAAAAAATTGTTCAGATAGTTAAGAGAGACAAAAATTTAATTGTGTTGGGTGACTGGAACTTGGTAGTAGGAAAAGAAAAAGAAGGAAAAATAGCAGAAGGACATGGACTGGATGTATGAAATGAAAGAGAGAGCCAGCTGGTAGTATTTTGCATAGAGCATAAATTATTCATTGCCAGCAGTTGGTTTAAAAATCATGAAAGAAGTTTGTATATATTGAAGAGATCTGCAGACACCAGAAAGTTTCATATAGACTATATAATGGTAAGACAGAGATTTTGAAACCACATTTTTAAGTACAAAATATTTTCAGGGGCAAATGTGGACTATGACCGTAATTAATTTCTTACAAACTGCTGATTAAAACCAAAAAAAATTAATAAAGATAGGAAATTAAGGAGATGGGACCTGGATAAGTTGAAAGCACTAGAGACTGTTAAGAGTTTCAAGAGGAATGTTAGACAAATGACTGAATTGGAAGACAAAAATACAATAAGAAGATGCTCAAAGTAATGGACAGAAGTAGAAAATATAAAAATATAGGAAATCAAATAGTAAAAAGTACATACAGATGTCTAAAAAATCTGATTGACAGCAACTGCAAAATGACAAAGCAGGTGTGGTTGGAGGACAAACACGAGGCCAAACAGTCATGCATGACTATGGGAAATGTGGGCCACTAGAAATATGGGCCCCACAATGAACTTGTACCATCACACTAGTCAGCCTGTCTGCCATACTTTGCAGATGCTCAGCTCCATGCAGGGTCCATAGTAAATCAATATGTAACTGAAAAAGTATCCATTAAAGGTCTTAATTTTGTTATGTGCTATTGAGAGCTTGCATGCATTTAAACATGCAGTCAAGAATTATTAAACTCATCTGAAACACTTACTTTCTCCCTATCGCAGACAGCTACTGGCACTTTTAAGACATACAGTGCCACGTGCTGTGAAGTATGTACCACAGCCTATCTTCCTCATGGGCCATGATGGAAAAGCTAGATGCTACCTACAGGAAAATTAAAGAAATGTTTAGAGAAAGAGAAGCAGCTGTATGAACATCAAGAACTTGGATGACAAGCCAGTACTAAGCAAAGAAGGGAAGTCAGAAGATGGAAGAAATATATAGAAGGGTTATACAAGAGAAATGAATATTAAGATGCTATTTTAGAAAAAGAAAAGGTAGTAGAGGAAGATGAGAGGTATACTTTGAGAGGAATCTAACAGAACAGTAAAAGAACAAAACTGAAACAAGGTGTAGGTGAGGTTCCCTCAGAATTATTGGGATCCTTCAGAAGTCAGACATGATAAAACTATGCCATCTTGTGTACAAGATATATGTGACAGGCAAAACACCTGCAGACTTCAAGAAAAATGTAATAATACCTATTCCAAAGAAGGCAGGTGATGATGGGTGTGAATACTACCAAACCACCTGTTTCATAAGTCATGGTAGCAAAATATG
The DNA here is from genome assembly GCF_023864275.1 of Schistocerca cancellata. NCBI lineage: Eukaryota > Metazoa > Arthropoda > Insecta > Orthoptera > Acrididae > Schistocerca > Schistocerca cancellata. The sequence continues at coordinate 369,171,370 of NC_064629.1, forward strand.
ACATGAATTATTTTTGGGAGAATGGAAAAACTGATAGAAGCCAACCTCAGTAAAGAACAGTTAAGCTTCCAGAGAAATGAAGGAACATGCAAGACAATATTCAACCTACAACTTATTTCAGAAGGTAGCCAGAGAAAAGGCAAGACTTCATTTATAGCATTTGTACATATAGATAAGATTTTTGAGAATGCTGAATGAAGTACACTCTTTGACATGCTGAAGGTAGCAAAGAAAAATTTGGAGAAGTTATTAAAATTCAGGGAGAAGAGAAAACTTTGAGGTTAAGATATGATGTAGTAATCCTGGCAAAGATGGCAAAGGGCTTGAAAGAGCATATGAGTGGAATGGATAGGGCCTTCAGAAGTGGTTATTAGATGAACATCAATAAAAGGCTGTCCACAATGAAGTCATTTGCTCATTTTGTCAAAGGTAATTTCTTGCTCTGGGGATAACCTGGTCTGGAGCAGAGAATGCACTAAAAGTTTCCAAGAAAGGAAGATGGAGGAACTCGAGACAACAAAGCAGATTACATACAGTGAAACAAAATACATCTACAAAGCTATATAAATTCCAACATTCATTGCTTCATACCTTATCTGCTTTGGCTCTTAAAACACCAATCCAAAAAGCAGATGCCTCATCACAAACACAGCTAAATAGTGCCAGCATGAACACCTGTATTTCTCAGTACAGTTGCTAAAGGGCATTTACTCCAAAATCAGCAACTACTCCCAGATGTCACTCCAGTGGAAAGAAGGGGGAAAGAGAAGAAGGGTCGCATAGTGCAGAGGATTCTGGAGGTACTAAAACTTCTAACACAGGGAGTACCATTGTGCTTGTTTCTACAAGAGATACATTTTAAGGATTCTGATGTCTGTTCTAAATGGACATAGCCTCCACGGAAAGGACAATACCTTACTGGGGAGAGTGGAATAGCCCCTCACTTCCAACTTACAGTTAGGCTGCCATTGTGTATGGGAACTATAGGGTGACAATATGTTTTTTCAATATGCCCCACTCATCAAACAATAGATCAGGAGGCTTTCAGAAATTTTATCACACAGCTCTTGTGACCATTCTTCATATGTGGAGGTTTTAATGCACAGAATGTGATATGGAGCAGCTCTACTATTCGTTCCTGGATAAATCTGTAGAGAACTAGTTACTGACAGAAGACCTAAGTATTCTGAACATAGGGCAGTACTCACCCTTCAGGTCTATTGTGGAGTCATTCCCCATGATCAATAATGCTTCCCTCACACACTTGGCTCAGTGAGAAGTGATTAACATTCTGCACTCCAGTGACTACTTCCCATTCTCTATACATATGCGAGACAGAGAAGTACTTGGAAGGAAGCTGCCTAAAGATGTGGTCAGCAAGGTGAACCTGATGCCTGCCGTATCTGTACACCAAGCCAGCATCTAGAAATCACTAGATCATAATACACACATGTTCCAGCATACCACTGAGGCATCCATACCACAGTCTTTAGGTCAGTATGATGTTAGCCTGTCCTCTAGTGGATTAATGAGCAGAGATGACCCTGACTTATCCATTGACTGGGTGCAAGCACTACCTTGGTGTCCCCAACTGATGTTGAAGTTACATTGACTGTCTGTACCACCCAGGGCCATCTAGAACCCCCTATAGCAGAGTCAATGAAAGAAGATCCCTGGCAGCTGGCAGCACTGTTTCCAGCTTTCAACTATGAAATGCAAATGACTGTAGGTGAAAACAATAAATAGTCTTCTACAGAGTTGAGACAACAATGAGATGATGCCATAGAGACATAAAAAACTGCATTATGAGATTGGTTCAGGTAGACATGAAAAGCAGATATGCCAAACCCACTATGACTGTAAGGGATCTTCTCTTGCTGACTCTAGTAAAAGACTGAAACCATGGCGCAGACTCTACCAGATGAAATTTTGTGATTACTAACTTACAAAAATTAAAGTGATATTTTTACTTTCCTGTAACATTTTTGTGATTCATCTATAATGACAGGTACAGCCACCACAGCAGTTCTGTATATAGCAGTACAGTGACAGGTACAGTCATCAAAATGGAGTAATAGGGATGTTGAAAAATTTTCGAAATTCTTTTCAATTGATAGCAGTATAATTATCATGCAAAATGTATTGTTTTATGCATAACACACTTGTTCATCTGACTTTTGAATTTTCGTCTGAAACACTCACTGTGATTGCTATGACATAATGAGTCGATAAGATTAGCTTCCCAACTGGTGTGGCAAATATTCATATTTTCTGTGCAGAGCAGAGTAGAAACCTTCGTTGTCTTCTTAAGAGGCCCAGAATTCTTGTATTATTTCCTACATTCAAAAAAGAATGCACTGTAACTGTAATTTTTAACTTTCATTTTTTTTGTAAAATTTTAGAAAATAAACATGGTTTTATTGTAACATATATAGCCAACTAACCAGCTGTGCATACTGTCCCTGATAGTTTATTCAACACCAACTGGCTGCTCTATTGCATTATCCTCTGAGAATGGCATTTTTTAGATGGGGTAGAGGAGCACAGGATCAGCAAACTGCTCTCCCAGCCATTGTCGGCTTCCTAGACCTTGGATTGCTACTTTTCACTTGCGCAGCTCCTCAATTGGCATCTAAAGGCTGAGGTCACTCCATTCCAGTCCTCTCACCAAGGAAAAATCCCTTACGATACTAAATATTGAATCTGAGTCATCCACATAACAGACAAGCAGACCAGTTAGCTGTGGAGACAGACTTGTAGTATGGATGGTTAAGGGAAGGGGATTCCTTTGGTTGTTGAGTGATCTTACCTGACTTCCCAACAAATTTGCAGTATTCACTGCTGACGTGTGTGATTCTGAAGAATTGGAGCAGATGTGGCATAACTGAGAAAGGAAATTTTCCATCTACGCTGATTCCCTCAGTGTTCTACAAGTGCTATACTGAATATACCCAACAGAAAGAAAGATCAAAAGCATATATGATGCCCCACTTTTACTACAACAGGAGGATTAATATGTATCTGACCTATTACCTCTCAGATGTTAAGTTCCATAGTGCTCAGAGCTATTTTGAACCTATTACCTAAGAGATGAAATTACCTTGTCAGTGTGCACTAATGCTTCATATTGGAGGGCGCAATCCTCTCCTCTCCCCACCTATCACTTCTTTGTGCCTAGCATCTCCCCCCCAACATTGTGGTGCTTGTGGCATATGGCTTATATGTTGGGGGTTTTAGCATGTAGTAAAGTAGCTGATTCATCCTTTGAAAGCCCAGTGACCTGTCAACCACATGCATCTGCCTTAGTTTCTCAATACATTTCTCATTGAACTCTGTATTCTGTTTTTAGCAATTTGTTATGAGGTAATATAATGCATATTTTCAGTGTGTGTGTGTGTGTGTGTGTGTGTGTGTGTGTGTGTGTGTGTGTGTGTGTGTGTCCACATGTAAGAAGCTGCGGATATATATTTTTTCTAATACAGATGTTATAACTGTTAAACCATTTTAACACATCCATCAGATTTTATTAGGGCACTCAAGACCTCAAGTTCATGCTGCCAGACCATCCTATCATCATTATCATTATCATCTTTATTAGCAGAAATGAGCTGTGAGCAGGGTGCAGATACTTCAGTTGGTAAAAGCAGTGTCTGCAAAAGTTGTAAGGTAGCACTTTCTAATCAGTAAATAACATCAAATAATTTTTAAATAAACACAATGTTTAGAATATTCACCAAACATTCTCTCTACTGAAATGTAAAATAATTGTTGTTGTACTGGTACCTTCAAAATCCTTCCCAGTGCTTCCCCACTTATTCATGTTGAAGCAGAAGCTCAATGATTATAATTTGAAGTAGTGTGGGTTCATCTCTTTGTGGATCTCTGCACAGACAACACGTTTCTGCATGAAGTAAATAAAAGAAAGAGATATATAGGTGGCCCCAACTGAGACTGTAAACACTACCAGTCATTTGCAGAAAACTGATGAAATTATCTGCTGGAGCTCATCATTATTCTAGATCCACAGTATGTTCTAAGAAGAATATAAAATATTTTAAATGAAATCTTGCTGTATGCTGTATGTAAGAGGTGTTACAGGGAAAAACAGTAAGCAAAAGGTTCTAGTATAGAATACTTCTAGTAAGAACCAGATAAAAAATTATAGAAGACTCCATGCAAATATAGTTACAGTAGATTTAAAGTTGCTGTAACATTAAACCTTCAAAAGTGATACATCTGATTGTTGAGAAACAATTCATAATTTTCAAACTCTCAAAACTGACTTCAATAATTATCAATTTTCTTCACAGTAGTACATGTAGAACTTCTGAATTCATTTTAAAATTTTGTTGTTATATCACCAATTTCCCTAAATTAAGCAGTCAATTTGTCTGTCATGTTTGGATTAAAAAATATGAACACATATTGTGGCACATTGATTGCCATTGAGCATAATTACCATGAACCGTAAGTGTTTCTGTAACATATGAATTAATCAGTATATTAATCTCTCTACAGAGCTAAGCTGAGACTCCAGCACATTGCAAGCTTATGATGCTTGTAAGACATTCAGTAAGACAACAGAACCAACTTATTTGTTGTTGATAACTTTGCACTAAAGATGTATAGACAAATAGCTTTGGTTGCATCTAGCAAGAAAGGCATTTTCTTTTAGTTACAAAACCAGTGTGTGTTATGTGTAGTGTTGAAATTGCTAGAGTGAAAGTACCTTCAGCACTAAAATTATTCAAGACAGTAAGCAATTAGTTATCAGAAAATTTCTAACTATCAACCTTATTCATGTTCATGGATATTCTATAGGTTATTGTCAATGTGGAAGATAAGAGCTATTCTAGTCTAATAGTGACAATGTTTATACATGTATTTTCTGTCAGTATAACAAGGAAGGTGCACGAGTGCTATTCACAGATTAATATATTAGTAGAGTCCTAATGTTGTTCCATCTTTATCTCCAGGGACATAATTTCTGTACAGTATCAGTTGCTCTTTCTCTTAACTTCAACAGCACCTGCATGTTTATCTAATCTCCTGTTGAAGATAATAGAGATTTATGTCTCCTGTTTCTTGCAGTAGTTAATCTTCAGTTACACAGACTGTCTGTAAGACAGAGTTTACTGCATTTACCCAAATATGTACACATTTCTTATACTTTCACTGGTTATAACCCTTGTTTTAAAGTGTTTTAGTTCAGAACCACACTCTCCAGTTTTTGGAATTTATCAACATCCAGGGACATTGTATCACTTTAAAGTCATTGTTTTCTACATATTGCTCTCTTTCAGGAAAGTAAGTATTAAGTTTTCCATAATATTCATCTTATAATATTTGTCCATAAAAAATCTAAATATCCTGCTATACTATTTTGCTGTTTATTATCTGTCCTGTGAACCAAGAAACTTAAAATGCAGAAAATAATTCAGTATTATGCTATTCAATAGTTAGTACATCATGTTTGAAATAATTTATATATTGCTAAGCTAATGAACAATTACGGCTTCATATTCACCTTAAGCTACAAATTATCCTTGTCAGGAATATATGTGGCCTATGGACAACCAGGGAGTGAAGTAATGTCAGTTAACTTGTTTTATTATGCTTCTGCTCCGTGTACATTCTGTTACATTATTTGTAGAAAAAATTGTTATATTATTAGGAGCAGTTCATAGCTAGTAAAGTTCAGCAACATTCTCAGTGAAGTTCAGCAACATTCTACTTACTAAGTTCTCCTCTGGGTGACTAGTTTCAGGCGCGTCTAAAACTGTTGTTGCAGTATTTCTGACACAAAAATTGTGTTTTGATTTATTTTTCAACTTATGTTACAATATTGCTATCATATGTCTCCCAAATCTGATTCAAAATGTTATAGATTTCGTATCAATTCTTCTTTAATAACGGCTCTATGACAAATTCTACTATACCTTTTAAAAAAAGATGATTTCTGAATCATATTAATGAATGAAGTATCTAATTTTCTTAATTTTTCCTGATAAATAGATGTGCAGGGTTCCTTGGAAATTATTGTTGAAAGAGAATAAATCTGTTGAGCATTAAAACAGTGATTTCTTGTACTACATTTGTTGTGTGTCTTATTATTAATTTCTTTAATTACAACGAATTATGTTTCATAGTGCTTCACAAACATTTATAGGTAGTGCATTGTTTTCCTCAGTTATATTTTGTTGCATGTTACTATGACCTAGAACATTAACATTTTATTGGGACATTAAAATTGTTTCTCACTATAATGTCCAAGAAGAGAAAAATATTGTAACATTGTCTGATGTGGTTAAAAAATTACACTTAATTACTGAAGAAGTTCGAGTAGCAAATGTGATATTTGTTCCTTGATTTAACATTTCCAATTCTGTATGCAGGTGTCCATTTTGGGCTAAGTTAGTCATCAGGAATTCACTGCTGTCATTGTCTCCTAATATTAGCTGTGTTCTAATATTCATTTTTTCTGTTAGTGCTATGCTGTTGTTATGCTAGTTATATGATGGCCCCTAGTTACCAAATCTTGAACAGATATAGAAAATGAATCAGACATGTTACAGGTTGATTATTTATCCATTAGAGCTGCTCAAGTGAATTAAAAGCTATCAAACTTTCTCAAATTCCAACTTTTTGAATACTACTAGGCTTTTGACAGATTCATAACTAAATGTCATCACTGCCTTCTTTCCATTCCCACGAGTAATGTCACAATTCTAGTGGTACATTTATGAAATGCATGGGCCTCAGTTATCCCATTTCATTGCCCACACCTCAGCATGAATTCACAACTTACCAAAGTTTTATTTCTCAAGAATTAGCATGATCTGTTTATGCTCTTCAATGGCTTGGATAACTCACTTGTACACTCCTGGAAATTGAAATAAGAACACCGTGAATTCATTGTCCCAGGAAGGGGAAACTTTATTGACACATTCCTGGGGTCAGATACATCACATGATCACACTGACAGAACCACAGGCACAGGCAACAGAGCATGCACAATGTCGGCACTAGTACAGTGTATATCCACCTTTCGCAGCAATGCAGGCTGCTATTCTCCCATGGAGACGATCGTAGAGATGCTGGATGTAGTCCTGTGGAACGGCTTGCCATGCCATTTCCACCTGGCGCCTCAGTTGGACCAGCGTTCGTGCTGGACGTGCAGACCGCGTGAGACGACGCTTCATCCAGTCCCAAACATGCTCAATGGGGGACAGATCCGGAGATCTTGCTGGCCAGGGTAGTTGACTTACACCTTCTAGAGCACGTTGCGTGGCACGGGATACATGTGGACGTGCATTGTCCTGTTGGAACAGCAAGTTCCCTTGCCGGTCTAGGAATGGTAGAACGATGGGTTCGATGACGGTTTGGATGTACCGTGCACTATTCAGTGTCCCCTCGACGACCACCAGTGGTGTACGGCCAGTGTAGGAGATCGCTCCCCACACCATGATGCCGGGTGTTGGCCCTGTGTGCCTCGGTCGTATGCAGTCCTGATTGTGGCACTCACCTGCACGGCGCCAAACACGCATACAACCATCATTGGCACCAAGGCAGAAGCAACTCTCATTGCTGAAGACGACACATCTCCATTCGTCCCTCCATTCACGCCTGTCACGACACCACTGGAGGCGGGCTGCACGATGTTGGGGCGTGAGCGGAAGACGGCCTAATGGTGTGCGGGACCGTAGCCCAGCTTCATGGAGACGGTTGCGAATGGTCCTCGCCGATACCCCCGGAGCAACAGTGTCCCTAATTTGCTGGGAAGTGGCGGTGCGGTCCCCTACGGCACTGCGTAGGATCCTACGGTCTTGGCGTGCATCCGTGCGTCGCTGTGGTCCGGTCCCAGGTCGACGGGCACGTGCACCTTCCGCCGACCACTGGCGACAACATCGATGTACTGTGGAGACCTCACGCCCCACGTGTTGAGCAATTCGGCGGTACGTCCACCCGGCCTCCCGCATGCCCACTATACGCCCTCGCTCATAGTCCGTCAACTGCACATATGGTTCATGTCCACGCTGTCGCGGCATGCTACCAGTGTTAAAGACTGCGATGGAGCTCCGTATGCCACGGCAAACTGGCTGACACTGACGGCGGCAGTGCACAAATGCTGCGCAGCTAGCGCCATTCGACGGCCAACACCGTGGTTCCTGGTGTGTCCGCTGTGCCGTGCATGTGATCATTGCTCGTACAGCCCTCTCGCAGTGTCCGGAGCAAGTATGGTGGGTCTGACACACCGATGTCAATGTGTTCTTTTTTCCATATCCAGGAGTGTATTATCCAAGTTATTCATGTGCAGTAGTCCATAATTTCATTCCTACTTTAATTTTTCATCACTGTTTCACTTAGTTTCTGTATATTACATAGTGTGAGTTGTGTTTTGATTATTATGGCTAAATCCTATGTTAAATGTGGAAAACGTATATAAAATATTAAGTGACAGATGCTTACATTTATTAAAATTGCAAAGCCCAGGAGGAATATTGTCAATGATTTCAAACTCTGGCTGTGTATAAAAAATCTATCAGAACTGTGTGATTAGGATTGTGGAGAAATTGTGTACACTAGGCCAAGTGAAAATGTGAAAGCAAATGCCATTATGCATTGTCAAAATCAAAGGATATACTAAAAGCATGTCAATGAGGTATATTCATACCTTTGCCTCTAGCCAGCTGTGCAGTGGAAGTTCAATATATTTTCTAATTTGATTTAAAATTATTGCATTCACTTTTAATGGACTACAGTATTTTCCTGAAATGACAACAATTTCTACTGAAAAGTAAGGTTTTTCCAAATGTGAAAAAATGGTCCAAGGTACAACATAGCCATGAACCTAGGAATAACTAATGATATTTAAAAGTACTCCAGTCAGGAAAATCTTCTCAGTACTGTATTTAATGGTGTATCTGTTACATCATTATTCCACTGAATACTAAAATCAGTCAGTGAAATCCAATTGAGTAGAAGTATTATCAAAAACCAGTTACAAGTTAAATATATTTTGAAATAGAAGCTCTTGAAAACCAACAAAAATAGCCATTTTCAAGAGAGGTAAAATTGTTAAGACATTAAAGAAACTCATTTCATTTGCATATATCACCCCCCCCCCCCCCCCATGAACCATGGACCTTGCCGTTGGTGGGGAGGCTTGCGTGCCTCAGCGATACAGATGGCCGTACCGTAGGTACAACCACAACGGAGGGGTATCTGTTGAGAGGCCAGACAAACGTGTGGTTCCTGAAGAGGGGCAGCAGCCTTTTCAGTAGTTGCAGGGGCAACGGTCTGGATGATTGACTGATCTGGCCTTGTAACAATAACCAAAATGGCCTTGCTGTGCTGGTACTGCGAACGGCTGAAAGCAAGGGGAAACTACAGCGGCCTTTTTTCCGAGGGCATACAGCTTTACTGTATGGTTAAATGATGATGGCGTCCTCTTGGGTAAAATATTCCGGAGGTAAAATAGTCCCCCATTCGGATCTCCGGGCGGGGACTACTCAAGAGGACGTTGTTATCAGGAGAAAGAAAACTGGCGTTCTACGGATCGGAGCGTGGAATGTCAGATCCCTTAATCGGGCAGGTAGGTTAGAAAATTTAAAAAGGGAAATGGATAGGTTAAAGTTAGATATAGTGGGAATTAGTGAAGTTCGGTGGCAGGAGGAACAAGACTTCTGGTCAGGTGACTACAGGGTTATAAACACAAAGTCAAATAGGGGTAATGCAGGAGTAGGTTTAATAATGAATAGGAAAATAGGAATGCTGGTAAGCTACTACAACCAGCATAGTGAACGCATTATTGTGGCCAAGATAGACACGAAGCCCACGGCTACTACAGTAGTACAAGTTTATATGCCAACTAGCTCTGCAGATGATGAAGAAATTGAAGAAATGTATGATGATATAAAAGAAATTATTCAGATAGTGAAGGGAGACGAAAATTTAATAGTCATGGGTGACTGGAATTCGAGTGTAGGAAAAGGGAGAGAAGGAAATGTAGTAGGTGAATATGGATTGGGGCTAAGAAATGAAAGAGGAAGCCGCCTGGTAGAATTTTGCACAGAGCACAACTTAATTATAGCTAACACTTGGTTTAAGAATCATGATAGAAGGTTGTATACATGGAACAACCCTGGAGATACTAAAAGGTATCAGATAGATTATATAATGGTAAGACAGAGATTTAGGAACCAGGTCTTAAATTGTAAGACATTTCCAGGGGCAGATGTGGACTCTGACCACAATCTATTGGTTATGAACTGTAGATTAAAACTGAAGAAACTGCAAAAAGGTGGGAATTTAAGGAGATGGGACCTGGATAAACTGAAAGAACCAGAGGTTGTACAGAGTTTTAGGGACAGCATAAGGGAACAATTGACAGGAATGGGGGAAAGAAATACAGTAGAAGAAGAATGGGTAGCTTTGAGGGATGAAGTAGTGAAGGCAGCAGAGGATCAAGTAGGTAAAAAGACCAGGGCTCTTAGAAATCCTTGGGTAACAGAAGAAATATTGAATTTAATTGATGAAAGGAGAAAATATAAAAATGCAGTTAATGAAGCAGGCAAAAAGGAATACAAACGTCTCAAAAATGAGATCGACAGGAAGTGCAAAATGGCTAAGCAGGCATGGCTAGAGGACAAATGTAAGGATGTAGAGGCTTATCTCACTAGGGGTAAGATAGATACTGCCTACAGGAAAATTAAAGAGACCTTTGGAGATAAGAGAACCACTTGTATGAACATAAAGAGCTCAGATGGAAACCAAGTTCTAAGCAAAGAAGGGAAAACAGAAAGGTGGAAGGAGTATATAGAGGGACTATACAAGGGCGATGTACTTGAGGACAATATTATGGAAATGGAAGAGGATGTAGATGAAGATGAAATGGGTGATACGATACTGCGTGAAGAGTTTGACAGAGCACTGAAAGACCTGAGTCGAAACAAGGCCCCCGGAGTAGACAACATTCCATTGGAACTACTGACGGCCTTGGGAGAGCCAGTCCTGACAAAACACTACCATCTGGTGAGCAAGATGTATGAAACAGGTGAAATACCCTCAGACTTCAAGAAGAATATAATAATTCCAATCCCAAAGAAAGCAGGTGTTGACAGATGTGAAAATTACCGAACAATCAGTTTAATAAGCCACAGCTGCAAAATACTAACACGAATTCTTTACAGACGAATGGAAAAACTAGTAGAAGCCGACCTCGGGGAAGATCAGTTTGGATTCCGTAGAAATACTGGAACACGTGAGGCAATACTGACCTTACGACTTATCTTAGAAGAAAGATTAAGGAAAGGCAAACCTAAGTTTTTAGCATTTGTAGACTTAGAGAAAGCTTTTGACAATGTTGACTGGAATACTCTCTTTCAAATTCTAAAGCTGGCAGGGGTAAAATACAGGGAGCGAAAGGCTATTTACAATTTGTACAGAAACCAGATGGCAGTTATAAGAGTCGAGGGGCATGAAAGGGAAGCAGTGGTTGGGAAGGGAGTGAGACAGGGTTGTAGCCTTTCCCCGATGTTATTCAATCTGTATATTGAGCAAGCAGTAAAGGAAACAAAAGAAAAATTCGGAGTAGGTATTAAAATCCATGGAGAAGAAATAAAAACCTTGAGGTTTGCCGATGACATTGTAATTCTGTCAGAGACAGCAAAGGACCTGGAAGAGCAGTTGAACAGAATGGACAGTGTCTTGAAAGGAGGATATAAGATGAACATCAACAAAAGCAAAACGAGGATAATGGAATGTAGTCGAATTAAGTCGGGTGATGCTGAGGGAATTAGATTAGGAAATGAGACACTTAAAGTAGTAAAGGAGTTTTGCTATTTGGGGAGCAAAATAACTGATGATGGTCGAAGTAGAGAGGATATAAAATGTAGACTGGCAATGGCAAGGAAAGCGTTTCTGAAGAAGAGAAATTTGTTAACATCGAGTATAGATTTAAGTGTCAGGAAGTCATTTCTGAAAGTATTTGTATGGAGTGTAGCCATTTATGGAAGTGAAACATGGACGGTAAATAGTTTGGACAAGAAAAGAATAGAAGCTTTCGAAATGTGGTGCTACAGAAGAATGCTGAAGATTAGATGGGTAGATCACATAACTAATGAGGAAGTATTGAATAGGATTGGGGAGAAGAGAAGTTTGTGGCACAACTTGACCAGAAGAAGGGATCGGTTGGTAGGACATGTTCTGAGGCATCAAGGGATCACCAATTTAGTATTGGAGGGCAGCGTGGAGGGTAGAAATCGTAGGGGGAGACCAAGAGATGAATACACTAAGCAGATTCAGAAGGATGTAGGTTGCAGTAGGTACTGGGAGATGAAGAGGCTTGCACAGGATAGAGTGGCATGGAGGGCTGCATCAAACCAGTCTCAGGACTGAAGACCACAACAACAACAACATATCACAAGTTCCATGGTAGTAGACTTTCCTTTTCAATATACAAAATGATGCCTGAGTGATGAAGTATGGTTTAACCACACACATGTTATATAAGTGGTTTCAAAAATATGTGGAATTTTAGTCACCAAAAATTTCTGTAACCAAAGAGTTAATAAGTACTTCCAAATAACTTTAAAATATTATAAAGCACTTAAATATGTAAAACTCAAAATGTTTACAAACACAACCTCATGTATCACAACAAAACAAGCAGAAAATAAAAAAAATCCCAGATAGTTCTAGTGTGCATTCCTTTATGTAATTCTAAAATTGGTCACTGTATTGAAACACCAACCAAGAAACTTCATGTGTTCCTAGGAATACTATCCTCAAGGTACAACACCCTCCCTTACACCAATAGTTTTATAATTGGTTGGGCATTACAGCAAAGAAAAGAAAAAGTATCAAACACATTGTTCAATAATTTTATTAATGTCCACAAAAATACAATAGTTCAGCTATTGACATCACAGTTCATAAACTCCTTCAGGTTATTGAATAGATGGGCAACTAAACTGTCATAAATATTTGTTTCAATATATTTTCAGGAAGTTCTTGTACCACCAAGTGGGAGCATATTGAACAGTGTATGGCCAATTAGTTCATGGTGGTTAACTGAGTATGATAGTCTGTGACATGATACATAAATATGTCTCTTGTGGCAGTTCTTTATTCTAACACTGCATCTTTTTTCTATGTTTTACTTAAGATGGTTGAACAATGGACTTATCATAATATTATAGCATACTGCAGTCTTTCAGTCATTATTATAGTGAAGTAAAATTGTGTCATCTCAATGTAATACTCCCTGGGTCCTTATTTATTTATTTTTTATTTATTTTATTTATCCATCTGTTGACAATAAATATTGTATGGATGTTGTCAAGGGTACATGTAAGCCATTTCAAAGAAATGGGACACAAACAATATATATGTAAAAAAGTACAAAACAAAATAATACAATGAAGTTAATAATAATACAATGAAATTAATATAGCCTATATACACCCCTGCTTGTTATTTTAAATGCATAGTCTGTTTTTCATAAGGCTTTAGTTTTGTCCTCCCTAAACGGCAAGTCCTTATATACACAACACTGCTTAAGTATATATTTACATCACACAACAGCTGTCCTTTAAGTATGTAAATGTAATAAATGATTAGGTAATGAACGATTAGGTACAGATATTTTCTATTTTGCCTTTATAAATATCATCAGAAAAAATTTATTGACCTACATAGTCATTTATTGAATAAAAACATTGTTCTACTAGAAGTTTTTTAAATTCTGTTTTAAATTTGTTATCGTCTTCTAACTGCCTGATGTTGACTGGCAGTGCATTGTACAGTTTTGCACCGATATGGCTGAGTATGGAGTGCTGCGCTCTTATGGGTATTGTAGTTATGAAAGTTGGCATTTGTCTGAAAATATGCACTGTTGGTCCTGACATACAATACACATTTGTATATGTATAATGATGGTATAGTAAGTATTCTAAGCTTTTTGAATATGGGTTTGCAGTGCGTCTGTGGATGGCTGTGAGTTATTGTTTGGATGGCCCTCTTCTGCAACAAAAAAAATTGTTTTAGGCACCTTGTTGTGGAACTCCAAAATGTTATTCCGTATGTGGCAAGAGACTGAAAATAGCCGAAATATGCCATTCTGGCACCCTCTGAGGTACAAACATTTGCAGTAATTCAGGCGGCAAAACAGGCTGAATTAAGTTTCTGTGCAAGTTTTATTACATGGTCATTAAAATTTAAGTTTTCATCCACATGAATCCCCAGCAATTTTGTGAATGTCACTCTGTCTAAGGCTTTGTCACCCCACACCAGATAGAGATTTACATTTTGACATCTTATGTGTGAGGACAGGTCTTTAATCATTAGGAGAGGCAAAAATACCCCAACCCAGATCCCAATTTGTTCTAACATAGATCTTTCTTTAACAACATAGAAAATTTATCAGTACTTACAGTCCTCTACATTAGCTTTCAATACTTTTATGCCATTGTCTCTTACCTTATGAAATTTATGTTTATCCAGAAGTGGCATATGTTCTACATTGTCAAAAACCTTGCTTAGAACACAAGAAACTATCTGAGCAAAGGCCTTGTCTTGAAAAATCTTAGTGACATATGTAACTACAGAGTCTAAGGCATCTATAATTGACAAGAATTTCAGTATAATGTAATAGTCAGGGATGGATGGCCACTACAGTGGGTGGTGTAAGTGTGTTGTTATTGACAGGAGTCAGTAGTTCAGGACCCAAGGCAAGGTAGCTATGGTGGGTGATGGAAGCATGTTGTTAGTATCAGGAGCCAAAAGTTCACTACCCATGGCAGGGTGGTGTTGGAGTAATGGTTGGAAGCTTGGTCAGCCATATCAATATGAAAACAATATTGATTAAAATAAATTTTATTTGTGAACACACTAAAACAATGTTCTGTAGTGGCAATGCCCTCTAGAGCACCTGACAAAGGCAGCAGGTGTGGAGATGAAGTAGGTAGGCTGCCTACCATCTCCAGCACTTGATATGAGTTATATGTTGTGTCCTGGGCTGCAGGTGTGCTGACTGGACACAACTTCACAGCTCAGCGAGGATGAACTGGTCGGCATGGAGTCCCACTACAGACATTGCAGAAGAAGACAGCTCACAGCAGTATTGCCCACCCTTGCAAGTGGAGGTGGACAGTGACAATATGTCCACAAAGGATGATTGGGCAATTGTACCACCCTGGTCTCAAGCAGTGACCCTCCAGGGTAGTTGGCAGTGACTGGAAGTAGACCCAGAGGTTGCCCAATGGCAGGAAGACACTAAGTCCACAATATTTGTCTCAGAAGCAGTCTACAGTTAGTGGAGACCAAGTCTCATGGTGGCACCTTGTAGATTCATGTAGACCCATAGACCAGAATTGACCTTTCCTCAAAGCTTGAAGCTGCCAGACTGCATGCATATATCTAAATGTGAGGGGTATTTATATGGGCTTGGTGTATATTTCTTTTGCCAAGGCACAGATTCTCATCACATAGTCCCAATAACTTGGTCATGAAGTAATGAGGTCATCATGCTGCAGTGACTCTGTCTTCCTGCTGTGCCATTGTCATTATGATGCTGGTCCCTTACTTGGCCCATGATGTGGTATTTACCTGTGCTGTAGCAGAAGTTTTTGTTGTATCAGCAGACACTACCTGAGTAAGCAGTGTTTGATTGGCTCTGGTCTGGCCCACTTGCATGGTCTGTTGTATTAGCTGTGGCATCATCATTATTTTATTCAGTAGCACCAAAAAATAGTAGTGGCACTACTCACCTCCCCTCTTTGGTAGATCCAGCCTCTGGATCTTAGCTCATGGTAATTCTACAAGGACTCAACATACATCCTACAAATTGATATTTGGACAGTACCTTCAGCTTTTCCCTTATAGTAGTCATCTCAAATGATAAGGTTCAATGGCTACATACTTAACCTAAATGACACTAGCCCACTGGTTTTTCTCCTTTTTACAGGTGCCATTAAGTCCATTGAATGGCCATTTACAAACTAGCAAAGTAATCTTACAAGATTATTTACTCTTGGCTCACCCCTTAATAACCTGTGTAAAAATAAAGAGATTCACTCAGCCTTATGCCTATTAAGTAGTGTATACACCAAAGTTCACTTAACTATTCCTTATTGGCTACAGGTAATCCAGTCCCTATCGTAGAACTATAAGTTCACTGAACTTCCCACTTTTTCCCACCCATGAACATTACTCAGTTGACCTATCTTTCAACAAATTTAAAATAAATAACATAAACTGTGGATACTTTGGAAAAAGTTTTAGTATTTTCCTGGATTTCTGAAAAGCTTTAGCATGTTAAATGACTAAATGCAAGTTAGTTTGATAGATGTAACCTTCTGCTTTTTGAATATGAAACACATTCTGCTCTGTAACCATTCCTTGCCAAGTGAGCCCCCTTAGATTTTGTACCAATTTTACTCAATGGGTTGGGGTAATGTTTGGGCAAGTAATTTTTCAGGCCAAAACCAGTTAATAAAAAGAACTGTCCTAGTATTAGACAGCCAACTCTTTATTTTGACCAGAATTGGCTACACCACAATGTCATAAAAGTAATAGAAAAGTAAAACTTCTGACAAAAATTATAGATTAAACACATTAAAGAATTTAATAAATTAACAAGTAACTGCAAACAGATACAAAGTCATGAAAAATTGCAAATGACCAGAAACCAGAAAAAAGGCATCTGATAAAATTCAGTCCAGCACATACAGTCCCAACTCCTTAACATAAAAAATATCTCGATGACCAACTTGCTCCGATGGGCTGATGTTTTCTGAAGCATATTCTACAAGAGCCTCTTGCTCGGGCCACCTCCACTTGTTCCCACATTTTTCCATGTCAGAAACCACATGACACTTTAGTGCTCTTTTTGTGACTTGTCATGGATACAGTTCACCTTCATATATGACAAGTAAATGCATCCCCTCGCACACATTCTCCATTTAGTTCCCACGAGACATAACCAAGTGGGTTGGTGAAGACTAATCAGTGTCTTCAGATCCATCTTCTTCATCCTAAACATCCATGGTTACACTGTCATCTGATTTTGCATAAGGTACAGAAGACAAGCTTGCATCATTGTTGCTGTCTGTGACCTCTTTGTTTACTGTTGTCTTTGCCAGATGACAAGATCTCTGTGCAGTTTCAGCTCTTTCTTTTGAAGTGGATGGTTCATTCATCGTGGCAACAAGAATGTCCTCTGCAGAAATGCTCTTTCCTGTGGGAATATGTAAATTTTTATGTCTCACTGTTTGATGCCTCTGAGTTGCTTCATTTCTCTTCTGTACAAGTTGATCTATGAAGGTGTCGCTGATGGCTGTGGTGAGGTTTGTTTCCTGGGCCATCATGAATGATGGAAGCCTTTCCAGCACAATTTGGTGATTCATGGTGTAGATGCCAGTCTTGTGGAAGCCTGCTGCAAGTTATCTCCTCTTGAGGTCATGCATTCCCACAACTTCTTGAGCAAGATGGGGAATTGGTTCTTTGGCATAGAGCTGCACCGTTTGCCCACTGCCATCTATTTCCAGTTTTCTGCTACTGTACTTTCAAAGGTCAAAAGTATGCAACATCAAGCAACTGCAGAAGGTGGGTTACATTCAGCGGCAGTGTAATTATTTTTATGTTGTACTCTTCACACAGCTGGAGCACTTCAAGATTGATATGCGATCTCAGGTTCTTACCTATAATAAGCTTAACACCATCTCTTCATCTCAAGATACACTACTGACTATTAAAATTGCTACACCAAGAAGAAATGCAGATGATAAATTGGTATTCATTGGACAAATATATTATGCTAGAACTGAAATGTGATTACATTTTCATTGAATTTGGGTGCATAGATCCTGAGAAATCAGTACCCAGAACAACCACCTCTGGCCATAATAATGGCATTGATATGCCTGGGCATTGAGTCAAACAGAGCTTGGATGGCGTGTACAGATACAGCTGCCCATGCAGCTTCAACACGATACTACAGTTCATCAAGAGTAGTGACTGGCATATTGTAATGAGCCAGTTGCTCGGCCACCATTGACCAGACATTTTCAATTGGTGAGAGATCTGGAGAATGTGATGGCCAGGGCAGCAGTCGAACATTTTCTGTATCCAGAAAGGCCTGTACAGAACCTGCAACATGCGGTCGTGCATTATCCTGCTGAAATGTAGGGTTTTGCAGGGAGTGAATGAAGGGTAGAGCCATTGGTCATAACACATCTGAAATGTAATGTCCACTGTTCAAAGTGCCGTCAATGCGAACAAGAGGTGGCCGAGACGTGTAACCAATGGCACCCCATACCATCATGCCAGGTGATATGCCAGAATGGTAATGACGAATACACGCTTCCAATGTGTGTTCACCGTGATGCTGCTGCAAACGTCATCAAACTGTTCGTGCAGATGGTTATTGTCTTGCAAACGTCTCCATCTGTTGACTCAGGGATCGAGACGTGGCTGCACGATCTGTTACAGCCATGCCGATAAGATGCCTGTCATCTCGACTGCTAGTGATATGAGGCCGTTGGGATCCAGCATGACATTCCATGTTACCCTCCTGAACCCACCAATTCCATATTCCGCTGACAGTCATTGGCTCTCGACCAACGCGAGCAGCAATGTCGTGATACAATAAACTGCAATCGCAATAGGCTACAATCCGACCTTTATCAAAGTCAGAAATGTGATGGTACGCATTTCTCCTCCTTACACGAGGCATCACAACAATGTTTCACCAGGCAACGCCAGTCAACTGCTGTTTGTGTATGAGAAATTGGTTAGAACTTTCCTCATGTCAGCACGTTGTAGGTGTCACCACCGGCGCCAACCTTGTGTGAATGCTGTGAAAAGCTAATCATTTGCATATCACAGCATCTTCTTCCTGTCGGTTAAATTTCGCATCTGTAGCACATCATCTTTGTGGTGTAGCAATTTTAAAGGCCAGTAGTGTAGGTAGGAGCAATTGGATTTGCTTTGAGGACTGGTTTATACCAATCCTCAAAGCACTCTCTGTGAAACCACCCTCTCCTGGTTCTATTATACCTAGCTCCTGCTGGCTAGTTTTTCATCCATGTGTCCCAATAGTTTGTTAGCTTTGTAATTTATGTAAAGGGGGATGAGTGTTGCCCTGCATCACCACACACCCAAGGTACAGGCTTTTAACAAGTTCTGTATTTGTTCAGGATAGTTTGTTGCTTTTTAATAATTATTTTTCAACACTTCAGACCATCAACTAAATTGGTTATATCTTAATTCCACACATTCTCAGGTGGAACACCTTCCATTTCTATCTCCAAATTGTTGAAGAATGCATTCATGATTTCTTCATTGCTGCTCCTGTATATGTGATATTTATCACTGCCTTGTGTGTCGCAACAGCATTGTGCCTTTGCATAAATTGTCTTGCACAGTCTATTCCAGGGAAGTTGTTTTTAAATATTGCTTTCTTCCTGCCAAATCTCTCAAGGTATGCCTTTACTGTACATCGGAGGTTGAATGTCCGCATGTGGGATCCAAAAATTTATAAAGGTTTTTAAATATGCAATGCCTGCCCACTGTTCCCCCATGCCATTCTTTACCCTTTAGTGGAAGTGTATTTTTTGGGATTCCATATTTTGAGATGCCTTCTGGTACATCAGGGTTTTCATTTTAATTGCATTAACAGCCTTTTTGAGCCTTTCCTCAGTATAATTTCTATATCTCCTTGATTTCAGAGCCCATTTATATTTCTGTACCATAGTTTGACAGTTCCTAAAACAAAAGAGATAGTAAAAATTAGTTACAATATCTGTGGGGTGACTTTGGGACAGTCCCAAAGTTGTCCTATAAAAATCTTATTATTGACAAAAGCAGCCAAGCCAGTTATTAATTATAGGTCTTTTTATTCCATATTCACAGAAATGTTAGCTAAATCATTTATGATTTGTTATATTTTCCTGTCTGTCATGGTCCAAATGTAGTTCTGCTTTCATATTTGAAAGTGTTTATCACACTTATCACTCTTTAACACTGGCACGAATATAAAAATGGCTGCTGCCTAGCAAAGGTGTTATGTCGAAATTGTCTCTTAACAGAGTTTCTTAACACATCATCTTTTCACATTAAATGGTCCTGTTCAGTTGATCCCTTATGTTTGGCACTTATTTTCATCTATCTGGCAGTTTCTTTGCTTGCTGCTTAGGTGTATCCCTTGGAACTTTGCTATGCAATGAAAGTTTCCCTTATGTTTTTCACAAAATACATAAACCACATATGATACTACCACATGTTATAGTTTGACTGATAGTTTGACTTATTTCCCTCTCTGTAATGCTAATCACAGACTGAGTCCTTCTTGCAGTGTTATGTTTCCTTGCAGTTTGTGGTACTATTTCACATGAATTTAACCCTAGAGGCTTTGTCTGCAGTGTAATTGGTTTGTCCTTCATGATAGGTGAATCTTGTTGATAGTTATCCCTGGTGAGAGTTTGTTCCTAGCTGGAACAATGTTCCTCCCCAGTTCCTCTGCTGAAGATCAGTTTTAGCATGATGACAAATCAGAAAATCAAACCCCAGAATTGTTTAGCAACCTTCACCCATATGAAGCACAACTTCTACATTCATCTGGAACCATTCCACCCCAACCTGAAATTGCAGTCATTCTGACCCAAGCAAATCTACATCATTACTATATCATGTAATCTATAATGTCGAGGATTCAACTGCCTCTCACCCTAAAGATCCAGACTTGGCACTGACATGGGTGTCCCTGCATCCAATAAATATCTATGCTTACCTCCAGTTACAGTGTCCACTAAGCAACTCTCTGTGTCTCCATATTTTCCCACAAAATTGAAATTTATTGAGAATGAGTTTTTCTATTGTTGCCATATGAGTCTCCTCTAGCTCTGTAGCTACCCTAATGATGGCATCCAGATCCTACGGGGTTCTTGCCCATACTTGGCTATGCATAACAGGTGGTGGCCCCCTTAGGAAGGTATTCAGTGTCCTATGCTCCACATCTCAGAGAATAATTTTGTGCAATTCATCATTCTCTGTTAGCTCGTGTGATTCACCATTCTCTGTTAGCTCATAAGTATTCATTTTAATTTTTGTGCTTCTATTGACAAAGCTCTCTGCCATCTCATTCTGCTTCTATGACTCCCCACTCAGTTGATCCCAAAAGAACCTTGTGATATTCTGTTTCTTGCAACACTGTTTGAGACCTACCCTTAGCTATTCAAATGTAAACATGTCTCTCAGCCCTTCATGATACCTAACAAATGCTTTGCTTCCCCTGTCTGGCACAACTTAGTTATTGTAATAATTGCTCATCCATCAAGAACCCCAGCCTTGGAGCTGCCACTAAGTCATCTATAAATGACAACACACACTCCATTAGTTTACCTGAAAAGGGTGTAACGAAACGTTTGCTGGTTGAATGTAATGAAGGAAGGGTCAAACTAGATGAAGCCCTATCATCACGCATAGCAATTAGCTTAAACCCCATTAGTTTACCTGAAGGGGTGTAACCAAACTTGTGCTGTTTGAATCTAATGAAGGAAGTGTCAAATTAGATGAAGCCCTAATTTCCCTCATAGCAACTAGCTTCCTATACATTTCTAAATTATTTGTTTTAAAATGCACTACATGATTTATTAATTATTTAATCACCTCCCATTTAGAAACATCCTGCATGTCAGATTCTGACATTGTGGAACCCCTGTCCATCAAATCACACCAAATAAAAATCAAACACAATAACCTGACACAACTGAAACAATGAAACACACAGAATTAACAATACAAGATGGCCAAGTGATACAGTTATTCTGAACTCTACTCCTAATCATGGGCTGCCTTGATGCCATACACTGCTTAACAAAATGACCATAACAACGGAACATGTGGCACTTAACCAGTGCTGACTCAGTGCGTGGTATGCTATGGCCTAATAGATTGCACTGTGTGTATCTCACTAGCTGCAAACAATGTTCTCTAGTGTTCCCCTAGAATTGGGACAAGTCAGTCAGTTTCTCCAGCTTTACAAACTCTTCTTTTAAGTTCCAACAACACTCTTGCTTCATATCTATCTCCCTTGCACATGACCCAGCAGAACAACTCAATTAATCCACTCAACCCACTGTGCTTCTCATTGTATTTAACTGTGACTGGTGACATGGGCCCAGACCCAGCTGCAAGCATCTGTATTGGCAGTGGTTGTTGCTTCTGTGTCCACTTCTGTCACAATTTATAATGGCTGGGTTTGATGGCCACTATGATGGGTGGTGGGACTGTGTTGTTAGTTTTAGGAGCCAATAGTTCACCACCCTGGGTGGGGTAGAAGTGTAGCACTGGAAGGAAGCTTGATAGCTGTCCTTTGCATCAACCTGAAAATGTCACTGATTAAACATACATTTTATCCTCTGTGGTAGCAACACCCTTGAGGATGTCTTCTGAAGATGGCAGGTGTGGAGGCACTGAGATAAGCAGACTGCCTCCAGTCTCCAGCACCCAGCAGCGTCACTTGCCCAGTGGAACATTGATGACAGTGATTCAGTGGGAATCCTGACACAAGGTGCATGCCATGGGTGCATGGACTGAATGTAGCTTCACAACTGAGGACAAGATGCACTGGTAGGCATGAAATACCACCATGAATCCCACAGCAGAAGACAGCTCTCAGCAGCAGTGTCTGCCCTTGCAAATGGAGGCAGACAGCAACAGTATGCTTGCACAGGTGATGGTGGTTGGCTAGCTGCACCAGCCTGGCCTTGAACGGCAGCCCTCCAGTGCAGCAGGCCTGGAGGTGGCCCACCAGCTGGAAGGCACTTGATCCACAACATTGGACCCAGAGCCAGCAGTAAACTTAAAATTAATGGAGGACAGGTATCTTGGTGCCAGCTTGTTGAGTCATATCAACTTGTAGATTGGTGTATACCTGTCCTTGGAAATTGCAGATCACAGACAGCATGCATCTGTCTTAAAGTTAGAGGTATTTATACAGGTTTGATGCCTACTTATTTTGCCAAAGCATCAAATCCTGTGGAGTAGCCCCAACAGAGCCTGTGACTTGGGCATGGAGTAATTAGGTCACCAAACCACAGTGGCTCTGTCTTTCTGCTGTGTCATTGTTACTATGTTGCTAGTCCCTCACCTGGTGTGTGATGTCATTGCCCGTCACCATAGCATCAAGTCTTGTTGTATCAGCAGACAGTTGCTGACGTACATGTATTTGATCAGTTCTGGTCTGGTCCACTCCCATGGTCTCTTACATAAGCCATGGCAGCATTTTTTATTTTATCCAGCAGCAACAACAAATTGTAGTGGCGTTATAATAATTAGGTAATTTATGTGTATGTGTTTTCTGTTCTTTTGGACATGTTCAAAAGAACAGACACCATCTTTGATTCTGCAGCCTTTTTATGACAGTTAATCAAATGAATGATGCCATTAGCTGCTAGTGGGCATTGAATTAAATCAGCGGGGAAAGTAGAAAATTTGTGCTGGACTTGGACTCGACCCGATTTTTCTGTTTCTCACGAATGGCCATCTTGACCACCTCAGCTGTCCAGGGTCCCCGACTGATCCAAATTCCCACCTTATCGACACACTTCTAATGTAGTACCTCAACCAGTTACCTTCACTACTCACAGTGATCGCTGATTCTTGTAGAAATTTGGGCTTGTTTGTGCAGCGGCATTGAAAGGATTATCGGCTATCTCACCCTTGTTATAAGTTCTGTTCTTTCGGACATGTCCAAAGGGACAGACACTACACATACATAAATGTATACATGACTTGATGCCTATTAGATCTCTTCGGTGCGAATGTGCTCTTTCTGCTGAATTCTTGTGAGAATTCAGCAAATGCCAGCAAGCAATAAGTATGAAGGACAGGGGACACTACATCAGTAATAAGCGATAAGATGAGAATTTGTGTCAGACAGGAGACATGTCCATATAGGTGACGGAGTCAAAGCAACCATTCACAAGAAGTGGAAAATCCAGATTCAAGAACTGCTCTGGTACCAAATTTCACTTTCAACCAGTAAAATTATTTCAGTACCTAATTGCAGATGAGTCAGAAATTATTTCATTTCCTTCATTTCATCATGTATATGTATGGCTGCAGGATGATGGATGGTGTCCAAAAGTCAGATACCACATGTATATAAACTTTATTTCATGATTTTGTGCTAATAGCTAATTTTGCTCACTTGAGCATTTTCAGGCTAACTCTGCCACAGTGAAGAACTGTAGTGTCAGTGGCAAAGAATTGCATAAAGGTTACATTTTATCATTTTACATACAAAGTTCATATCTGTGAAAGCTGTGGTGCCCATTATCTCCATGGCAAAGAATTGCATAAAGGTTACATTTTATCATTTTACATACAAAGTTCATATATGTGAAAGCTGTGGTGTCCATTATCACCATGTTCATAAGTAAACTTTATTAGGGTACAGTTAGATGAAGTTTGCTCTGTGCTAATGTGTGGAAGATATGATGGGAAAGCCAGGAAAAAATACGCATTTAGTATTTAACCACTTACATCTAGTAGATGAGAAGGTTAAAACGAACTTTTCGTGTAACAAATTATTGCTTGTTTATTTGGGAACAACCTTAAATGTCAACATATGGAAGACACAGCTCATTTGAACTTTTAATCACATTGTCAGTAAGAGTAAGTGACACGTAGTTAAAGAGTATGCACTAACATAAATCACAAGAAAATTCATCATGCCATTCATAACCCGTGCACTCTTCATGCCGTCTTTGGGAGCAATTATCGCACCTAATACAGTCTTCCATGATAGTCTCCTTCTAGGCTTCACCACACCCTGGGCAATTCAAAATTTAAAAATTCCCTCCTTGGGTTTGGATCTGGTTGTTCCTGAAAATGATGGAGCAGTTAAGTCCAGATTAGCTCAAGACATTCTGCATGGTAGGTACCTGTATTTTGTCTCAGCTTGGTCTTGCCTGGTTTAGCTTGTTTATTTAACAATGCATTTTTATACAGAGATCCAAACAAAATCTTGGATTTTTTTTTTTGGGGGGGGGGGGGGGGGGGAGTTGATCATATTTTAGCAGGGGATAAGTACTGGATAGGCCTACACCTGCTGGTACATCAGCTCTCTGAATTTCATTTCTGTCACAATCTTGGTTTTTTCTGGTGACTGCTCAGACAAATTATTTGTCACTGAGGAGCAGCATTTATCCCTAGGCTTCTGATGAACTCCTTTGTCTCCTTCAGTTGTTGGAAATTTGGCTGTCTCAGTGATTTCTGATAGAGCAAAGTCTTCTGCTGCAAAGACATCTGGATTGAATGGGAATACTCCCATTGTCTCGAAGGTTTTGCAGCTTCTTGAATTGTGGCTACCCTAGAATGTGCAGCTTGAAACAGAACACTCACGCCTGTCTGCCTAATGGGTCATCCTGGATTAGTAAACATTAGAAATGAAGATGGGGGGGTGGTTTAAGTGTATGTGTGTGGTTTTTCCTGCTACCTTACAAAGTACTCTTGACCAAAGTGCTTTACAGTTCAAAAAACTATCTCAAATAGTAGTCATTGCTTAGTTCTGCTGTTTGTCATACCATGGTTTGATCCTCACAGAATGGTGATTCCTTTGGCAAGTAATTGTATTTTCTAGAGCATACATAGATAGTGCTTATTGCTTATGATATACAACTTAAAGATTACATTATTTGGAACAAAAACTTATATTTACCTGCTACAAATGATAAATTTGATGAAGCTCTTCAAGATTAAATGTGATGGCATTGCTATGGAACCAATAACTGAATGTAGTTTTTTGTTATTGGTGGTCAGTGTTGCCAATGTAGAGAACATGTTGCTACGAACTCTTACCAGACACATATTCTTACTTGAACTTATCCTATGTGACTCCAGATTTTCACTGAGGTGGAGGTTCTGCAGAAACCACTTATGACGCATTGTTGATCTGAATATGAACACCTAGGAAAACTCCCCAGTAACACATTCTGGCCTGATATGATATCATACCATGATATTTTAATGTTTTGCTTACCTCCTCTTCCCATATCCATCATTAACAACAAAAATACATAGATTCCACAAGGTTTAATTGTGTGAAACCCAGCTTGCTATATTCATTATTGAGACCAGGAAGATTGAAGATAGTTTATTTTTGGTTGATACCACATTTATTTGCTTCCAGCAGTTTTAGGATTCAGTTCCACGCTGCTTTGATCAAACGAAATATATGTTTATGTAATATTAAAACAGGTGAAATTGGACCAAAGAGTTCCTAGCATGTATTCACGCATTATCAAAGGTAAAAATAGCATCCTGTGAACTTCAAGAAAATGTGGTGGTCTTGTTTATGTTCTTGAATGATTTAAATTCCAATGTAAAGATATTATGGAGTGCTTGAAAACATGACTATAATCAGACTTTGGTGCAAAGGCTAAACAATCAGCCAGTGCAGCCAGTCATAAATTTCAAGTATTTGGGAGTACTTCTCTAGTGCACATTAAGATGGAATAGTCACATGAATCTAGCTTTGAGAGGGAAGATATCAGACTGAAATTTATCAGAAAGGTTGTAAGGATGTTTAATTTACTTGCAAGGAATTTATATGAAAAACCATAGTTTGATCTAGTTTATGGAGTTATTTATCAGTCTGAGACCATTGCCAAGCTCAATAAATAGGGGAGATTTAGAAAATTCAAAGACAAATTGATCTACATCATCAGTTTGTTTTATCAATGTGAAAGTGCTACAGAAACAATTAGCAAGCTCTCTTACAGGGCACTTCAAGAAGTGTGCTGTGTTTCACAAAAATACTTGCTCTCAGAATTCTAAGTATGATTGGACATATAGCTCCTTTAAACATGTCACACATAATAAACAAAAGGGCAAAATAAGATAAATTCAGTTTTATGCAGAGGGCCATTGACAATCATTCTTCTGGTCTACTTATTATAAGTGAAACAGAAGTGGGAAAATTTATTCTGCTATGTAATGTACTCTCCAACACACACCTTATGGTGGCTTGTGGACAACAAATGCAAATATAGAAGTAGAATGTGCATTGTCATTAATTTCTTCTAATTCTTGTACATATTAGCAAACCTTGTCTTTTCTCTAGTTGCGATACATTTTGAATTAATTGTAATTTAAATAAACTTTTTATGAAATACAGGGTGGTCCATTGATGGTGGCTGGATCAAATATCTCTTGAAATAAGCATCAAACAAAAAAACTACAAAGAACGAAACTTGTCTAGCTTGAAGGGGGAAACCAGAGGGCACTATGGTTGGCCCGCTAGATGGCACTGCCATAGGTCAAATGGATACCAACCGTGGTTTTTTTTCTAAATAGGAACCCCCATTTTTATTACATATTCATGTAGTATGTAAAGAAATATGAATTTTTTAGTTGGACCACTTTTTTCGCTTTGTGATAGATGGCACTGTAATAGTCACAAACATATGGTTCACAATTTTAGATGAACAGTTGGTAACAGGTAGGTTTTTTTTAAATTAAAATAAAGAATTTAGGTACATTTGAACATTTGATTTTGGTTGTTCCCACATGATACATGTATCTTTTTGAACTTATCATTTCTGAGAATACATGCTGTTACAGCGTGAATACCTGTAAATACCACATTAATACAATAAATGCTCAAAATGATGTCTGTCAGTCTCAGTGCATTTGGCAATACATGTAACGACATTCCTCTCAACAGCAAGTAGTTTGCCTTCCGTAATGTTCGCACATGCATTGACAATGCGCTGACGCATGTTGTCAGCCATTGTCAGTGGATCATGATAGCAAATATCCTTTAACTTTCCCCACAGGAAGAAATATGGGGATGTCAGATCCAGTGAATGTGTGGGCCATGGTATGGTGCTTTGACGACCAATCCACCTGTCATGAAATATGCTATTCAATACTGCTTCAACTGCAAATGAGCTATGTGCAGGACATCCATCATGCTGGAAGTACATCGCCATTCTGTCATGCTGTGAAACATCTTGTAGTAACATTGGTAGAACATTACATAGGCAATCAGCATACATTGCACCATTTAGACTGCCATTGATAAAATGGGAGCCAATTATCCTTCCTCCCATAATGCCACACTATACATTAACCCACCAAGATCGCTGATGTTCCACATGTCACAGCCATCATGGATTTTCCATTGCCCAATAGCGCATATTATGCCGGTTTACATTACCGCTGTTGGTGAATGATGCTTCGTTGCTAAATAGAACAAGTGCAAAAAATCTGTCATTGTCCTGTAATTTCTCTTATGCCCAGTGGCAGAACTGCACATGATGTTCAAAGAAATCACCATGCAATTACTGGTGGATAGAAATATGGTACGGGTGCAATAAATGTTGATGTAGCATTCTCAACACCAACGTTTTTGAGATTCCCAATTCTCGCGCAACTTGTCTGCTACTGATGTGCGGATTAGCTGTGACAGGAGCTAAAGCACCTACTTGGGCATCATCATTTGTTGCAGGTCGTGGTTGATGTTTCACATGTGGCTGAACACTTCCTGTTTCCTTAAATAATGTAACTATCCGGCGAATGGTCCGGACACTTGGATGATGTCGTCCAGGATACCGAGGAGCTTACGTAGCACACGCCCGTTGGGCATTTTTGATCACAATAGCCATACATCAACACGATATCAACCTTTTCCGCAATTGTTAAATGGTCCATTTTAACATGGGTAATGTATCATGAAGCAAATACTGTCCACACTGGTGGAATGATATGTGATACCACATACTTATACGTTTGTGACTATTACAGCGCCATCTATCACAAAGCGAAAAAACTGGTCCAACTAAAAAAATTCATATTTCTTTACATACTACACGAATGTGTAATAAAAAATGGAGGTTCCTATTTTAAAAAAAACACAGTTAGTATCCGTTTGACCTATGGCAGCGCCATCTAGCAGGCCAACCATAGTGCCCTCAGGTTTCCTCCTTCAAGCTAGACAAGTTTCGTTCTTTGCAGTTTTTTTGTTTGGTGCTTATTTCGTGAGATATTTGGCCCAGTCACTATCAATGGACCACCCTGTATATTTGATATTCAGTTGTTCAATTTGATTTTCATAGTGCTGCTTCTCAAATAATTTGTTACTTCTTCAGTTCTTACACATCCTATGGAAATCTGATGCTGGATATGGTGTTAAATCCAGGGTGTCAGCAGAAAGCATGGATTGTATGCAGACATTATCACAACATCCTAAGGTATACATCTGTTTTGTGAAATAACTTTATTGTAACATGTTCATTAGATTGATCGAGAAAAACTGTACCTTATTAACAAAATGTATAAAATCAGTGGTATTATCAATAGACAGGTGAGTTGTGTTACTGTCAACAACTACATGCTCCTATTTGTGAGCTTTCAGAACTAGTGTTTCAATTTTTGAAACCTTAACAAAGAGAAAGAGGGGGATGAACATTTAAAAATTTGGTGGATATAGCATTTAATTATGGTTAAGAAACACACAAGACATAGAATGGAGTGTTGAACAAATGAAACAATAAATGAACAGGGAGAAGAACCCATGGTTTGTGAATCTAAAGAAGTGTGCAGAAAGTTATTAATCTTTGCAGCAAATCTAAATAGAATAAGTATAAAGATAATTCCAATTTATCATCTGTGTCATAAATCCTAACCATAACCTGAGTGTCCTACCCCCATGAACCATGGACCTTGCCGTTGGTGGGGAGGCTTGCGTGCCTCAGTGATACAGATAGCCGTACCGTAGGTGCAACCACAACGTAGGGGTATCTGTTGAGAGGCCAGACAAACGTGTGGTTCCTGAAGAGGGGCAGCAGCCTTTTCAGTAGTTGCAGGGGCAACAGTCTGGCTGATTGACTGATCTGGCCTTGCAAAACTAACCAAAACAGCCTTGTTGTGCTGGTACTGCGAACGGCTGAAAGCAAGGGGAAACTACAGCCGTAATTTTTCCCGAGGGTATGCACTTTTACTTTATGGTTAAATGATGATTGCGTCCTCTTGGGTAAAATATTCCGGAGGTAAAATAGTCCCCCCATTCGGATCTCTGGGCGGGGACTACTCAAGAGGACGTCGTTATCAGGAGAAAGAAAATTGGCGTTCTACGGATCGGAGCGTGGAATGTCAGATCCCTTAATCAGGCAGGTAGGTTAGAAAATGTAAAAAGGGAAATGGATAAGTTGAAGTTAGATATAGTGGGAATAAGTGAAGTTCGGTGCAGGAGGAACAAGACTTTTGGTCAGGTGAATACAGGGTTATAAATACACAATCAAATAGGGGTAATGCAAGAGTAGGTTTAATAATGAATAAAAAAATAGGAATGCAGGTAAGCTACTACAAACAGCATAGTGAACGCATTATTGTGGCCAAGATAGACATGAATCCAACGCCTACTACAGTAGTACAAGTTTATATGCCAACTAGCTCTGCAGGTGATGAAGAAATTGATGAAATGTATGATGAGATAAAAGAAATTATTCAGGTAGTGAAGGGAGACGAAAATAATAATCATGGGTGACTGGAATTCGAGAGTAGGAAAAGGGAGAGAAGGAAACATAGTGGGTGAATATGGATTGGGGGAGAGAAATGAAAGAGGAAGCCGTCTGGGAGAATTTTGCACAGAGCATAACTTAATCACAGCTAACACTTGGTTCAAGAATCATAAAAGATGGTTGTATACATGGAAGAATCCTGGAGATACTAGAAGGTATCAGATAGATTATATAATGGTAAGACAGAGATTTAGGAACCAGGTTTTAAATTGCAAGACATTTCCAGGGGCAGATGTGGACTCTGACCACAATCTATTGGTTATGAACTGTAGATTAAAACTGAAGAAACTGCAAAAAGGTGGGAATTTAAGGAGACGGGACCTGGATAAACTGACTAAACCAGAGGTTGTACAGAGTTTCAGGGAGAGCATAAGGGAACAATTGACAGGAATGGGGGAAAGAAATACAGTAGAAGAATGGGTAGCTCTGAGGGATGAAGTAGTGAAGGCAGCAGAGGATCAAGTAGGTAAAAAGACGAGGGCTAGTAGAAATCCTTGGGTAACAGAAGAAATATTGAATTTAAGTGATGAAAGGAGAAAATATAAAAATGCAGTAAATGAAGCAGGCAAAAGGGAATACAAACGTCTCAAAAATGAGATCGACAGGAAGTGCAAAATGGCTAAGCAGGGATGGCTAGAGGACAAATGTAAGGATGTAGAGGCTTATCTCACTAGGGGTAAGATAGATACTGCCTACAGGAAAATTAAAGAGACCTTTGGAGATAAGAGGAACACTTGTATGAATATTAAGAGCTCAGATGGAAACCCAGTTCTAAGCAAAGAAGGGAAAGCAGAAAGGTGGAAGGAGTATATAGAGGGTCTATACAAGGGCGATGTACTTGAGGACAATATTATGGAAATGGAAGAGGATGTAGATGAAGATGAAATGGGAGATACAGTACTGCGTTAAGAGTTTGACAGAGCACTGAAAGACCTGAGTTGAAACAAGGCCCCGGGAGTAGACAACATTCCATTGGAACTACTGATCGCCTTGGGAGAGTCAGTCCTGACAAAACTCTACCATCTGGTGAGCAAGATGTATGAGACAGGCGAAATACCCTCAGACTTCAAGAAGAATATAATAATTCCCATCCCAAAGAAAGCAGGTGTTGACAGATGTGAAAATTACCAAACTATCAGTTTAATAAGTCACAGCTGCAAAATACTAATGCGAATTCTTTACAGACAAATGGAAAAACTGGTAGAAGCCGACCTCGGCAAAGATCAGTTTGGATTCCACAGAAATGTTGGAACACGTGAGGCAATACTGACCCTACGACTTATCTTAGAAAATAGATTAAGGAAAGGCAAACCTACATTTCTAGCATTTGTGGGCTTAGAGAAAGTTTTTGACAATTTTGACTGGAATACTCTCTTTCAAATTCTAAAGGTGGCAGGGGTAAAATACACGTAGCGAAAGGCTATTTACAATTTGTACAGAAACCAGATGGCAGTTGTGAGAATTGAGGGGCATGAAGGGGAAGCAGCGGTTGGGAAGGGAGTGAGACAGGGTTGTAGCCTGTCCCCGATGTTATTCAATCTATATAGTGAGCAAGCAGTAAAGGAAACAAAAGGAAAAT
Source organism: Schistocerca cancellata (assembly GCF_023864275.1). NCBI lineage: Eukaryota > Metazoa > Arthropoda > Insecta > Orthoptera > Acrididae > Schistocerca > Schistocerca cancellata. The sequence continues at coordinate 369,203,539 of NC_064629.1, forward strand.
TCAGAGTAGGTATTAAAGTTCGTGGAGAAGAAATAAAAACGTTGAGGTTTGCTGAAGACATTATAATTCTGTCAGAGACAGCAAAGGACTTGGAAGAGCAGTTGAACGGAATGGACAGTGTCTTGAAAGGAGGATATAAGATGAACATCAACAAAAGCAAAACAAGGATAATGGAATGTAGTCGAATTAAGTCAGGTGATGCTGAGGGAATTAGATTAGGAAATGAGACACTTAAAGTAGTAAAGGAGTTTTACTATTTGGGGAGCAAAATTACTGATGATGGTTGAAGTAGAGAGGATATAAAATGTAGACTGGCAATGGCAAGGAAAGTGTTTCTGAAGAAGAGAAATTTCTTAACATCGAGTATAGATTTAAGTGTCAGGAAGTCATTTCTGAAAGTATTTGTATGGAGTATAGCCATGTATGGAAGTGAAACGTGGACGATAAATAGTTTGGACAAGAAGAGAATAGAAGCTTTCGAAATGTGGTGCTACAGAAGAATGCTGAAGATTAGATGGGTAGATCACATAACTAATGAGGAGGTATTGATTGGAATTGGGCAGTAGTTTGTGGCACAACTTGATAAGAAGAAGGGATCGGTTGGTAGGACATGTTCTGAGGCGTAAAGGGATCACAAATTTAGCATTGGAGGGCAGCGTGGAGGGTAAAAATCGTAGAGGGAGACCAAGAGATGAATACACTAAGCAGATTCAGAAGGATGTAGGTTGCAGTAAGTACTGGGAGATGAAGAAACTTGCACAGGATAGAGTAGCATGGAGAGCTGCATCAAACCAGTCTCAGGACTGAAGACAACAACAACAACAACCTGAGTATTCCTCATGCTTAGTCTCTCACTTAAACTTATTACATGAAGACCCCATACTATTTATTACTTGAGTGATGCATTCATTAGATATAAACAGTTTAAATTAGTTGATAATTACCACAAATGTATTAGTATTTGTGTTCTAATTACAGTGAAATTTCATTTAGACAATCTCCCAGATATCCATTATTAGCTGTGCATTGTTTTCTCACCTACTAAGGTGGTCTGTGATACTTTTATAAATGGTTCTATCTCCTCTCTGTTCATTATTATTATTTGCATTGTTGCAAGATATGATAATCATGTGAACATGAACATTTATATTGAAATGATTAGAGTATGGAAGGGAAAAATTACTGAGTCTTGTGAGCCAGAGATTAGGTTATAATATCGATGGCTAAAACTTCAGTAACTGTTTCCTGGTGACAATCTGTGGGCTTCATTAAGCTAGGTTTTTCTGATAGTGAAGTCTATATTGCCATAACATCATATCTCACTAAGGAGATTTTTATGATCAACCACGTAAAAAGCTTTCAGCAAATCAATTACTGTTATTGGTCATTTAATGCCCACTAGATTTGAATTATTCTTAAACTTCCAGCCCCTGGTATCTATTTTGAATTATTATTTCAAAATCAGTTTTGTGACTAAGATTATATCTGGTTCATATTAATAGATACCAGCTCTTTGTTGAAACTGAAGATTAATTGGACAAATCTGTAGTAGGTTTGTAGCTATTCATACCATTTGTCACACTTTCTTTGTTCACTGTAATTACTTTCAAGCCTCTTAGGGCAAGAAAAAAGTGTCTGTCTGTAAGTCTGTAATATTTGTATAAATGTTCTCATGATGCAAGGAAATTTGTGTACTGAAATTTGTGATTTGTGTATTAGTAAATTATACATCTCTTGAATCGTTAAAGTTCAGAAACTTACCTTTTTTGGGGAAGCTGATATGAATGGTTATTGCTTTTCAATAAATAATTAGTAGCATTACCAACATTAGTAGTATCAACAACATTAATGATACATAGTTTATTTGTCCAATGATCATTTTATAATAATTTCAGTAACCAAATCTGTTTTTGTAGGCAATTGATGCTGTGTATTTTAATTTGGCAAATGAAGAAGGGTGGCACCTGATTACTGGAACTGCCCATCGACCGCATGGTGTAGTTAATGGCTTCCTTTATATGAAGGTATGTCTTATGGATTTAATATGAAATATGACAAAACTGTCATTTCAGAGGATGTTCTGATTTTAAAAATGAATATTTTTTTCTTACTCAGTTAACTGGACAACACTCACTTGTAAATCAATTGCCAGATTCAGCTGAGAACTTTCATGTTTATTTTTGATAGAAGGCTTCTTGTGCTGCACAACTAATCTGAAGATGGCTATAGATAACAACTGAAACCAGTGACAGAAAAATGAAAACAAGTGATCGCCATCTAGTTAAACAAATAAGAAAAAATAATTCTGAACCTCTCTTTTACATTTTTATGAGACTTCAAAAGAATGAGTAAATGAGTTAATTGAAGAAAAATATATAAACACATGGTCCAGTCACATTAATGAGACCACTACTTATGTTCAACATCAATGTGAAATAACCATTCACAGATGACAGGTAGTGGCACAAGCAGCGGAGGGTATGTAAAGTGTGTCAGGTGGACATGGAAAACAGTGTAGGCATTTTAATGAAGCAGAGAAATTTATCTGATGTCCAAAAGGGCATGATCATTGGCTTTCAGGCCAAGGATGGAAGCATTTCTGAAGCAGCTACATTTGTAAACCTTTTGCATGCCACTGTGGTTAAAGTATCCTGTGTGTGGCAAAATGGCACTATCCAAGAGTGGCAGCAAGGCAACTATGTTACACCACAGGCCATAGATGACAGGGGTGTACAACAGCTGTGTAGATGTGTACAGGTGAATAGACATGCAGCTGTTGAGCAACAGATTACATAGATGTACCAAGGTGCTACCAACATCATCTCCTCAAAGACCGATCAGTGAACCTTGCTGTATATGGGCCTCTGCAGCAGGTGTGTGGTTGATGCACCCTTGCCAAATGCTGTTCATTGAACAAGAAGACTGGAATTTGCTTGCCAATACTGCAACTGGATGTCCACTGAGTGATGACAGGTGACCTTTACAGATGAATCACTTTTTATGCTCCATCAGACAGATGGCCATTGGCATGTACAGCATGAAACAATTGAAAGCAGATGGTTCCATGCTGGAGGAGCAGTGTTATGGTCTGGGGGATGTTTTTGTGGCATTCCCTGGGTGATCTCATTCTCCTAGAAGGTATAATGGATCAACACAAGTATGCATCTATTCCTGAGGACCATGTCTACCCCTACATGCAGTTTGTTTTTCCTTGGCACGATGGCATTACCATCAGGGCAGTGCAATGTGTCATAAAGATAGCAGTGTATGAGCATGGTTTGTGGAGCCCCAGGATGAGTTTACTGTCCTCCTCTGGCCACCAAACCCCAGAGAGTTAAACCCAGTTGAAAGTCTCAACCAGTCTGTTCTCACAATGAATTCTCAACTGAAAAACATAGAGCAGCTGGCCATGGCACCTGAGTCAGCATGGCTCCACATCCCTGTCAGAACAATACTTTCCAGAATCTCATTGACTCTCTTCCTGCATGTCTCACAGCAGTCTGTGCTGCAAAAGGTTGTTACTCAGGCTTTTGAAAGCTGGATGAGATATATATATATATATATATATATATATATATATATATATATATATATATATATATATATCCACTGTTTAAAAGTCCATAATTTGCAAACTAATAGATGGAGTTGTCTCATTTTTGGTGAAAGTGTAGCTTAAAGTCTAACTTAAAAATATCACTGTAGGTGTTCGAAATGGTCACCATTAACATCCACACACAAACAATGTTGCCAAACTGCAGCATGAACTACTGACTGCAACGTGTTCAGTTGGATATTTGCACATGAATGTACGATGGATTCTCGAAGTTCATCCGATGTGCATGGCTTTTGTTGATAAATGACAAAAAATGGTTCAAATGGCTCTGAGCACTATGGGACTCAACAGCTGTGGTCATAAGTCCCCTAGAACTTAGAACTACTTAAACCTAACTAACCTAAGGACATCACACACATCCATGCCCGAGGCAGGATTCGAACCTGCGACCGTAGCGGTTCCAGACTGTAGCGCCTTTAACCGCTCGGGCACTCCAGCCGGCGATAAATGACATCCTTTAGTGTTCCCCACAGGTAAAAGTCCAGAGGAGTTAGGTCTGGGGAATGTGGTGGATACTCCACAGCACCTCTATGGCCTATCCTTCTTCCTGGTAGATTTTCATCGAGATATGCCATAACACGATTTTGATAGTGAGCTGGGGCACCCTCTTGTTGAAAGTAAACTCTTCCGTCTCCATACAAGTCTCGGATGGCAGGTAAAATGGAAATCTGAAGCTTCTGAAGGTACACCTCATCGGTAGCTGTGCCGTCAAAGAAGAATGGCCCAATCAAGCCCCGGTGAGACAACCCACATCACACATTTACTCCTGGAAAATTCACGGCTTTGTCTACATGGACGTTCGGATCTTCGGCGGTCCATTAGATGCAATTTTAGCGATTTACTGTACCACTGAGTTTGAACTGTACCTCCTCAGACCACACAATCATCTCTGCAAACTCTTCATTGTTGTGCACCATGTTAGTAAACCACTCGCAGTACTCCATTCTACGATCTGGGTCATCCTCGTTCATTGCGTGTAGCAATCATGGGATGTAGCACTTACACTTTGCTGTCTTCAAAATTCGCCGAACACTTGAGCAACTCACTCCAGTTTCACTGGCACACTGTCTCACAGACTTCTGTGGTGAGTGAGTGAACTGTTGTAACACACGATGGGAGTTAGCTGGACTTGTTACTGTTACAGGTCATCCAGATCGTTGTTTGTGTACATCTTTAACACAGCCTTTGACTTCAAATTTGTCTCAAATGCGGCGAATCGTTAAACATGTCGGTGGCCCTGTTTGATACTCATTTCACCATTGCCATTGAACCTCATTACTGTTTTTGTACTTAAAATACCACTTCAAAACTGACTTCCTTTCATCGAATGTAAGCCTTGCACCAACCATGTTTACCCAAGTAACTAGGTGCAACTAAGAACAAAACACTATCTGGTGGCTGTCATCTGACAAAACAAAACAACACAACACAATGAAAATGATGGATTGTCTGAATCTGTGTGTGTGTGTGTGTGTGTGTGTGTGTGTGTGTGTGTGTGTGTGTGTGTGTGTGTGTGTGTGCAGTTCAAACAGTTTTGATGAAAATGATGGATTGTCTGAATCTACGTGCAAATGGACCAGCAGTCTATTAAGTACTAGTATACCCGCAACTTAGCATGGGCATTTTAATTCAATGATTTTTTTATATGGAGTGTAATGTGTTAAGCTCAGATTTTAAGAATAGGGTGTGTAGATTTTATAATCTGTCCATTTATCATTTTTTCTAATGTAGACATAACAGTGCTGCCCCTTGGCTACATCCTCAATTTTTCTTTTCTGTGTTAAATGTAGGCATTTAGGTATTAAAAATGCACAAAAATACAGGAAATATACACTAAAACAAGGGAAATATGAGCACAACGAGTAATACAGTAAATAAAGTTACAATGAGTACACTTCAGAAAAATTGCATAATTTATTCAAGAGAAAGAGCTGTACAAACTGGGCATCTCAATAACATTTTGGCCAGTCTCTGGCCCTTATGCAGGCAGTTATTCAATTTGGCACTGATTGACGATTGTTGGATGTCGTCCTAAGGGATATCATGCCATATTCTGTCCAGCTGGCATGTTAGATTCTCAAAATCCTGAGATGGCTGGAGGGCCCTGCCCATAATGCGTCAAGCATTTTCAATTGTGCAGAGATCTGGTAACCTTGCTTACCAAAGTAGGGTTTGGCAAGCATGAATACAAGCAGTGGAAACTCTCACTGCATGCCGGTAGGCATTATCTTGCTGAAATATAAGCCCAGAATGGCTTCTCATGAAGGGAATTCAAATGGGGCATAAAATATTCTCAATTTACTACTGTGCTATTAGGGTGCTTTGAATTACAACCAAAGGGATCCTGATATGAAAGAAATGGCACCTCAGACCACCATTCCTAGTTGTCGGCTGTATGGTGGGCAACAGTCAGGTTGGTATCCCACCACTGTCCGGGGATTCTCCAGATACATCTCTGCTGGTCATCTGGGCTCATTTCGAAGTGACACTCATTACTGAAGACAATTCTACTCCAGTCTGTGAGATTCCAGGCTAAAGACATGCCTGGTGATGCCCCAAAGAGCAGTGGGCTACTAACCTGACTGTTGCCTGCCATACAGCCTGATAGCCAGGAGTGATAATCTGAGATGCCATTTCTTTTCATAGAAGGCAGTATATGAATGATATTCTATGTCCCATTTTGTTCCTCTTCATGGCAAGTCATCCTCATTTCACATTTAAGGAAGATAATACTGCCTGCATGTAGTGAGAGTTTCTACCACTTGTCTTCATTCTTACCAAACCCTATCTTGTTCAGCAAGGTTGCTGGGTCTCTCTCCAGTTGAGAACATTTGAAGCATTATGGGCAGAGCCCTTCAATCATCTCAGGATTTTGATAATCCAATGCACCAGTTGGACAGAATTTGGGATGATATGCCTAAGGAGGACATCCAATAACTCTGTCAATCAATGCCAAGCTGAATAACTGCTTGCATAAAAGCCAGAGGTTGACCAACTTGTTACTGACTTGCTCAATTTGTAAAGCTCATTAAGTTTCTCTGAAACTGTAATCATTTGTTTGTCTGTACATGTACATCACATCCACTGATTTCCATCCCATTGTCCCATTCAGGTAATTCCTTCATGGTGCATCCATTTTTCTTCTTCTCCTTAGAGTTTATAATGAGCACTTGGATTTTCTTCAATGATACGAGCTTGAGGACCACTCTTCTTGCCCTTGCTTTCACTGTTATAAGATTGTTTCTGACAATCTGCAAGCAGAATGCCAAGCTATGTAGTATCTGAAACAACAATTCTGTGATACCTTTTCCTGTAGTGTCATTTATTTTATATAAGCCAAAAAATATTCTTCAATTGCAGTTGGTTTGGAAAACACATCTACCACTCAAAACTATGCTTAATTCCTCCTTGTCATTCAAATCTGTTGTACGGTCCAATATTATTGAATATTATTTATTTTTGAGTATGATGTTCATCATGATAGCTACAATCTCATCAAAAGTTATGGTAATTATTTCATTTTGTATGCCCCTACTTAAAGCAACCAGTCTTCAAGGTTTAGCCCCCTAAGAAGATTCAATTACCTGGGTTTCTAAACATTTTATGATTGCCTCCTAATGGAAGATTTCTATCAGGAAGGGAACATGCTGTGGAAAATAATCTTCACAAAACAAATCTCCACCTCCTTTCTTCCTGATCAATTTGATGTTGAGCTGGCTGATCCATTAATTTTGATTTTTTAATTCTCTTCAAAAGCTATTTCCACTTTCACATTTTGGTAATATGGCTGTGGGACAGTTCATGTTTAGAGATAATTTTTGCAAGCTTTGTCAGCTTCTTAACCTATTTCTTGTGAGAGAGCCAGCACTCAAATTGAATAACTTGCAACAAAAGCAAAATACAGGATCTTTTATTTGATAACGTACAAGCTATGTTCAATTAACTTTTCTGTTATTTGAAAGATGATGGAAGCAATGAAAAACAGTAAACCATCTTCTTGTCCCACTATTCACATGAAATTTTTCATTTTTCACTGTCTTGCAGATCTTCCTTAATTGATCTCATCCTAAACTTGTTTATAATATCTGGCCAGGTTCCTGGATCACTAATGTCATCAGCAACTTGAAGGCAGTTACCTTCTGTAGATAATTTTCTTTCCTTGTGGGGTTTTTGGCTTGCTCTACTTTCTTCTGCAGTAACACTATCATAACCTATTTCCGCTAGTGGAACAACTTCATGAACCACTAGTTCTTGTTTGCATGAAACTTATGAATCTTTGGCATTATCAGCTAATGAAGCTGTAGAAAGATTACTTTTTTTTTCACACCACACTGTGCATTCACAGAAACACTGTTACTCCAGTTTAAAAAATTATTTAATGTACCCTTTTGCTGCAACTGCTCTTTTGGATTCCACAGATAGGTTTAAGTACTTATGATCCATTCTGCACTTTGCATAAGAAAACTGTATGTCCTGATAGCACCAGAAATATACACACAGACTGTATTCATACTTCATGCCAGACTGAGGTGCTGAATCAAGTTACCGAAAATACTAGGGCCCTTTGTTCAAATGCCACTGGCTCAGATTCAGGCTGGTGGCCAACTGTCAGAGAAATGGAAATCTGTAGTGTCGTCAGTTGATGTGTAGAGCAACTGCCATGGTATTCAACAAATCTGCCCAGTTTAAGAAAAAGTAGAATCAACAGTGTAGGAGATCTCAACAGTAGAAGTAGTGTGAATGGTGCCTACTAACATTGTAAATTTGAAGAATTCTTTTTCTCTTTCAGCAGGAAACAAGATTGCTCATTAAGTAAGGAAAAATTTTGACAGGGATCATGGTGGGCCCCCTCAAACTCAAGCACTCCCATGACTGTGGTTCTTGCTATAGCCTTAAACGAACCCTTTAAGTTTTGCATTTCATAAAACATTGGTAGTTCATACTTCTGATGAAAAACTCAATTTCTTATGGTGAATTTCTTTCTATCTGGTTTTTTAGTTCATAAATGCATTCAAAAGTTTCAGTATCTATATAAAAAAGTAGCGGAAGTATGAAAGTGATTGTAAGATGTGGAAATATGTTACATACATGTATATGATATTAAACAGTAGACAAGTAGTATATTTAATTTTAAAAAATAAGACTTGCTACATCATTTGCTAAAAATGATTTTTTAAAGAAAATATGTAAAATACAGGATAGCAGATGGCAACTGCTGGTGGTGAATGATTACATAAGATGGTGGATACAATGACAGAATTATGTTCCATAAATGTTATCATAGAGTTAAATGTACTCCCCACAATGAGGATATGTTGAATTTCAGACAGGTACAATGAAAACTGCTGCTAAAATATTAAGCTTTCAGACAAATTCCCTCTTCTGAAATAGAAAGCACATTTATTCATACAAGCACAGCTTGTTCACTGGCACTGTAGCCTAAATCATAGGCTAGACCATGTTCTGGGTTTGTGATGGAAGGGTGGGAGGGAGACAGTGTTAGCAAGCTTGTGAATCCTCATAACTCATGTTTGTTGTGTCAGTGCACTGCTGCTGCCAGTTGAATCCAATGTTGACCGATAGAGATAAGTTTCCCATGGCATCAAATATATGGTCATTTTTAAGACTGGCAAAAATTTTAAATCAAGAACTGGACATTTTCATATTAATTTTTTAGTATAAGTCATACCTGAATTTTGGAGGCAATTTTTTGAAGAAAAGTGAATCTTATCATCCATAAAATACAGTATACACAAATACTGAAAGTTGTCCACCATACTTGTCTCATTACCTCCAGTTCTTAGATGGACTGTTGGAGAGTTTCTACTCAGTATCTGCAAATTGGTTTTGCTGGTTTTAAGATACATTTTTGTGAATTCTTCAAGGCCAAGTTCTGATTTAGTTTGTACTTACCTTTAGATCTCAGTCCGAATCATCACAGTGTAGTTGTTGAGTCCTTCCTTTTGACTGCTTTCAAAGTACACACATTATGAAATGAAAAGGAGTAACAAAAGACAAACACCCTTGTTGGAGTCCACTTTCTGTTCTGCACCAACCTGATCTTCCATTTGGGACTTGTGTAATGCTCTTGATTTCATCATATAATCATCTTACTAACTTTCTCTATTCCAGATAAACAGTTATACGTCTCATTTTTCGCCCAGTACTTCTCATAGCACATTGTGGCAGAATAAAGGTCAGTTGTTGATCCTTGAGGTATGAAACTGTGTTGTTGTGCCTCTAGTGTAGATTAATCAACTTTTCTTATTTTGTATCAAAGGTAGAACACACAGACATTTAGTCCAAGAAATATCACCTTTGTAGTTGTTGCACATCTTCCTATCTCTCTTTTTAATTATGACTCCCTGCTTCCAGTCATTAGCTATTAAATTTTATTTCCAAGTTATGTTTAGATCACTGTACAGTCACTGGTGCCCAAGGTGTGCAAGTGCTTCAACCATTGCAACATTGAACTCAACTGATTCTGCAGACATGTTGTTTTTCATTTCAGACACCAATTACTCCACTTTCAACTAGATCAAGCTATCAGGATCAGGATCAAGTAGTTCATCATCTACTGCAGTATTATCTCCATTACATTTTAACAAAGTATTGCCCCTGTTATAATTCAGTAACAAACTTCTCTAATATTTGTGTCTTCTGATTCAGCATGTAAACACTGGGAAGTTTGACTAATTAAATAAATTCACTTTTGGTTTTTCTGTTGTTTATCATGTTTCACAGCCTTTTGTATCCCAGTCATGAGTTACTTTGGTAACCATTTCTTCTTTACATTTCTTTTTTCATCTTCAGCTAACTGTCTGACTGTAATTTTTTTGCTGCTTCTACTCCACTTAGGTTTACCTCTTTAGGTTTTTTTATCTGACTCTGTCATCCATATACTACATGAACTGTACCTACCACAAACTGCTTATGGCCTATGGTGTCAACTCAGATCTTCAGCCTGAATGACTTTGACATCATTAACTGCAGTCCTTACATTTGGATCAGTTTGTATGTAATCTATTATTGTACCAGTTTTATCATCCCAGCCATACTTCAAGCCCCTGAAGACAGGAGCATCTGTTACGTATATATAAAACATCCTCAAGGGCAATGACCTCTCGGAATACCTTACCACCTATTGTGAATTGTGATTTAGTAGTCTCATAACATACACTTACAAATCGTGTGATTATGGTACAGGAGACACATCAAAAATTACAAACTAAAATCTAATATTAATTTTTAAAACTATATTTAGTCTATGTTGAACCATCCCTGTTTCTTCTTCTCTTACTATCAAATCTATTCATCAAGAATCAGCAACATTAATGGGCATGGGTCCCTTTGAAGTAAAATATTCTGGAGGTAAACTAGGTTCCCATTCGGATCTCCGGGTGGAACCTGCTTCAAAGAGCGAAAGAAACTTTCAGGTTTGAAACATGGAATGTTAAAAGTTTGAACAAGGCAGGAATGTTCCAGACATTATCAGACAAATTAGATAGATATGATGTAGACATTACAGCTATTCAAGAAACTCAGTGGCAGGGGGAGGATAGCATAAAGAGGGGTAACTATACATTTTTCTATGGAGGTGCGGAAGCTCACAGTTTTGGAACAGGTTTCGCAGTACAGAGAAAAGTGCTTCACACAATCAGAGATATAAGGTTCATTAATGACCAACTATCAGTTATAGTGTTGTCTGGCAGGTGGAATAGACTAGTAGTAATTAATGTACACACACCAACTGAGGACACTGAAGAGGTTGTTAAAGATGGCTTTTATGAAGAACTAGATCAACTGTGGGATAGGTGATTTTAATGCGAAGATAGGGAAGCAGAAAACATTCTGGCCTACAATTGGGAAAGAAAGTTTGCATAACATTTCAAATGATAATGGCACAAGGGTGGTTAATTTTGCTGTTTCAAAAGATATGACTGTTGAGAGCACATATTTCAAAAGGAAGGACATTCATAAAGCAACTTGGGTCTCTCCGAATGGACACACCCGAAACCAAATTGATCATGTTCTTGTAAATCGGAGGTGGCACACTAGTATAGAAAATGTTAGGACTTTCAGGGGAGCAGACTGCGATTCTGTTCATTTTCTTGTAGTTGCCAAAGTTCACCAATGGCTATATACAGCAACACCAAGGTGTCACAATGCAGAACTTGTTAGGTTCGACATTGACAAGCTAAATGATGAAAACTTTAGAAGAAGGTACATGATAGAAATTTCAAATAGGTTTGATGCTCTCAGGACACATGAAGATCAAGACGAGGATGTAAATAAACAGTGGATCACTGTGAGGAATAATATCAAAGAGGCAGCGAAGGTCACAATAGGTACAATTAAGAAGAACAGGAGGAAACTGTTGTTTGATGAGGAATGCAAGAAATTGTTAGAGGAAAGGAGAAAAGCACGATTAGACTGGGATAGAATGGGAGACAGAAAATGAGAGGAGTTCTTGAACATGAGAAGGGAAGTTGGTCATAGGCTACGGGCAAAGAAGAGGGATTATTTGAACAAACAAATAAAAAAAAATGGAAACAAACAGTAAAATAAAAAAACATTAGGGAACTTTACCTAGACATAAATGGGTATAGGAAGGGGTTCAAGCCTAGGACAAATGCACTTCGAGGGGATGTGGGGGAATACTGACAGACCCCAGTGCTATATTAAGTAAATGGAGGGCATATTTTGAGCATCTATTAAATGTACACCAGGTAGCAGGAAATGAGCAAGCGTACAAAATACATACAGCAGAACCCCAGATACCTGAGCCAGTGTTAAAGGAAGTAAGAGATGCAATCAACAAATTGAAAAACAATAAAGCACCTGGATCAGATTGCATAACTGCAGAATTAGTTAAAAATGGGGGACAGAAATTGATGGAAGTAGTTCACAAAGTGATAACTAAAGTATGGAACTCAGAGATGATACCTGAAGAGTGGCAGGAGTCGATTCTGATCCCAATTTTTAAGAAGGGCGACAAATTGGATTGTAGTAATTATGTAGAGGGATATCGCTATTACCAGTATGTTCCAAAATTTTCTCGAATATTCTGCTAAGCAGGCTTACACCATATGCAGATGAAATTGTTGGGGATTACCAAGCTGGCTTTCGGAGGAACAGATCAACTATAGACCAAATATTCACCCTGTGTCAAATTTTGGAAAAGAAATGGGAATACAATAAACCAGTTCATAATCTTTTCATAGATTTTACAAAAGCATATGATTCAGTATTGCAATCAAAACTGTACAGAGTTCTTTTGGAACTTGGAATACCAAAGAAGTATGTTAGACTTATAGAAGCGAGTTTGAAAAACACAAAAGGTAGAGTACGCATGGGGAAATTTGAGTCAGAAGAATTTGTAATAAAGAACGGATTTAAGCAGGGAGATGCCCTGTCTCCATTACTTTTTAATCTAGAACTAGAATATATTGTACGAATGGCAGCAGATAATTCAGAGGGTGTGGAGTTAAATGGAAATATTAAGATGTTAGGGTATGCAGATGATCTAAACATCATTAGTGATACAAAATAATCTGTAACAGCAAATGCGAATGCGTTAATCAAGACTAGTGAAGATGTAGGATTAAGGATAAGTGAAGACAAAACTAAATACCTGGTTACTACTAGAATGCCAACAGCAGTAGATCAGAAAATGTTAAGAGTTGGAGACATGTAGTTTGAAAAAGTGAACACATTTAAGTATCTAGGCGTGGACATCACTTGGAGAAATGAGATTGAATCTGAACTGAAGAAGAGATTACGGGCGGGAAATGCATGCTACTTCTCACTGAATAGATTACTTTCATCATGGAAATTGTCTAGGAATTTAAAGATTAGAATATACAAAACTATTATTCTACCAGTTATGCTGTATGGGTGTGAGACATGGTCTCTCACTGTGCAAAATGAAAAGCCATTTCAAGTATTTGAAAACAAAATTTTGAGGAAAATTTTTGGAGCAAAAAGGGATTACATTAGCGGAGAGTGGCGAAAACTGCATAACAAAGAGGTTCACGAACTCTATTCAAGCCCTGACATAATCAGTATTATTAAATCACGTAGGCTGCGATGGGTGGGTAACGTAGCTCAAATGGATGAGGGCAGGGCAGTGCGCAGAGTGCTGGTAGGGCACTTAGAGGGAAAACGTCCTGTGGGGAGACCAAGGCATAGATGGGAGGAAAATGTGAAGGCTGATTTGAGGAGCCTGGGTATTGAAGGTGAATGGAAGGAAATAGCCCAAGACAGGGACAGATGGCAGGCAAAAATATGTTGCTGCGGTAATGGACTCTCGAGTCCGGTATCACCAGTGCGTGTGATATTTAGTCTATGTGGCAGTATCTATATTTTCTTTTATTTCCAGCATAGGTTAATATCCTTCTTGATAATGGACAATTTTTTTTTTCCACAGTATAATGATAATTTGCTGTTGGATTCTGCACAAATTATCAGTTCATCTTCCATGAATTCTTATAATGAGTAATAATGCTTGTATATAAGAATTTCATGTAACTTCTTTTTTAGTATCCCTAGCTCCATGTTTAGTATGTTTCTGCCTTCAATTTTGTTGTAGAGTTTCATGCCCATATATTGTGGGGTCTGAGCATATAATTTCGATCTATGGGCAGGAAGCATAAAATTATCTTTATTCCTTGTACTATATGGATGATCAGATTGGTTTTTAATTAACAATTCTGGTTTGTTGTGTAAAAATATCATTACCTCGTATATGTATAGGGAGGGGACAATCAAAATTTTTAGTTTCTGTAATAATGGACGACATGATTCTCCTTGCCGTGCAGTGCACATATTTCTGATAATTTCCTTCTGGAGCTTCAGTACTCGAGATGTATTATTGGAGCTCCCCCAGAAAATAATGCCATATCTTATCACTGATTCAAAGTAACTTAGATACGCTACTTTGCAAGTGGACATGTTAGTAGCACTTGATAATATATGCGTGTCATATGCAAAGCTACCCAGTTTGCTGCACAGATACTCAATATGTGTGTTCCAGTTTAAATTCTTATTGAGATGTAGACCTAGAAATTTGGCAGAATATACTTCTGTTAATTCTTCACTTTTATGATTATACTAATTTCCTGGTCTTTTCAGTGTTTGGTTCTGAATTGAATTAAGTTTTTTTTGATATGTTAAGCTTCAGACCATTTAACGTGAACCATGACTCTAGCTTGTCTAATGTACCAGTGACTCTATCAGGAATCATTTCTGTTTCTTTGCTTTCTGTCAAGGCAGACATGTCATTACCAAACAGAATGGATGGTGAATTTATATTTTATGGTAAGTCATTGACATACAATAGAAAGAGAATTGGACCAAGGATCAAACCTTGTGGGACACCCTGTGTTATTGTTTTCCAGTCTGAGTGGTAGTTTGCACCATTTGAAGAGATGATTGTTCTTTGTTTTGTATTAGATAAGTAAGAAGTAAGCCATTGAAGTACTGCACCCTTAATCCCATATTTTTCTAGTTTGTGGATTAGCAAGGAATGATTTACGGAATCGAAAGCCTTTGTCAGGCTGCAGAAAATTCCGACTACTTTACTGTTTTTGTCTAGAGCTTTGCTAATTTTTTCTATGAAATTATTTATGGCATCTGTTGTATTTTTCCCTTGCTGGAAGCCAAAATGATTGCACAACATAATCCCCTGTGATACAATAAAGTTTTGGATTTGGATAGCAGCTACTTTCTCGAAAATTTTTGACAGCACTGGAAGGAGGGAGATAGGACGATAGTTCCCCATATCATCTCTTGACACTTTCTTAAAAAGTGGTTTTATTTCTGTGTTTTTAATGATTCTGGAAAACAACCTCCTTCTAATGATTTGTTGATTAATTCAGGTAGTGGAGGACTTACTATTTTGTACACTGATTTGATTACTTTCGCAGGTATCCCATCCCAACCCGCCAAAATTATTTTTTAGTGATAATATAATGTCTCCTATTTCTTTCATTGTAATATTTCTAAGTTTCATGGGAGATATATTTTTTCAATCAAGCCCATGTGGACATACATTTTTATTGTAATTTGTAACATTGATGTTTGATTTTGTCACATTGATAAAGACTTCATCGAAGTGTTCCGATACTTGAGCAGGATTTACAGTGGTGGTTTTTTCATGCTTTATTTTACAAATTTCATGGCTGTCGACTTTAACGCCCAGTTCTGATTTAACAACAGACCACACTGCTTTTGATTTATTCTTATGAGTTGAGATTAATTCGCTGTTAAACATTTGTTTTGCTGCCTTTACAACATTTTTGAAAACATTTTTATAATGCTTCACATATTCAATAAAAGGTAGATCTTTGTTATATTTCAGCTCTTTGTGCAGCTGCCATTTCCTAGCACTAGAAATTTTTATTCCTTCTGTTATCCAAGTTAGTTTACTTGTCACTTTGGTGTTGGCACACTTAGGTGGAAAGGTTTCATTGAATACAAGAAGGAAGATGTTTAGGAATTTTTGAAAGTTTTCATTAGTTGACTTGTTATTGTTACATTGCCAGTCTGTTTCTTTTAATGTGTCCTGGAATACAGTTAAATTTTCTGAGTTGAAATTTCTTTTAAAGTACTTAGGCTTATTTTTAGGTGAGGTTTCTGTGTTTGTTTTTGCCAGTTCAATAACCAATTCTTTATGATCAGACATTCCTATATCTAAGCAAAATTTATGAATGTATTCAAACACATAATTTGTCAGAATGTTATCAATACTGATTGCTGACTGGGCATTTTCTCTGGTGTATTCTAAGAAGTTTAATTTCAAGCTGGATTTTTTTATTAGATCAGTGAATTTGTCAGCTTCATGGCATTGACTTAAGACATTGATGTTGAAGTCAGCTGCTATTACTACTTTTTTCCGACAGTATCACAGAAGATATAAATATCACCCATGTAAGTAATTGGGAATGTAAATTCCAAGACATGACTACATGACAAACTATTGTAAAACCAACTTTTAAACTTTCATAGATTGTTACTCTTGTTAATTAGATAATAATAATGATGGTGAGGATACATTCTCTTCTGTGCTCACAATTATGGCCACCTATGAGTTATCTTGTGCCTGATGACCTGGCCATTGGTGTTCATTATGGGTTAACTCATAGGAAAGGAGTTTCTGTATAAAGTCAGATACCGGTACAAAAACATTTGTAGCAAATGCATGTGATTTACAGGTCTTGGGCTTCAGGGACAGGTACAGTAAATTGTCTGGGTATGGGGGAACAGAATTTTTATTTTCGAACTTGGGATAAACTAACAGAAAAGTGCATACAAAGTTCATACAAGTATTTTAGCTTTAGATGAAAAATATATACTTTGTATCACTAATAGTAATGAAAAATAAAGTTTTTTTATTGATGATACATCTTGAAGTATTCTTCCATGAAAAGAGGGACAAAAGTACCATGATTCACAGCATTTATTTTATTGTGTGTGCACATTGCACAGCTTTATGAGCTACACTTATTTCTTCGGGATGGGTGTTGCCCCTAAATAATGGAAGATGCCTCTGCCCTGATTTTGTTCTGAGTGTCTGTCATCTTATCCCCAATCAATACCTGAATAAATTTGTCTCTGAAGGCTAGAGACTTGATACACCTTCCTGCTGTCTGATTATAAAACCAATGGATATTGTGTATATAAATTTCCATTACATGTATAGCAAGCTTTTTTGGCCATCTAATAATTTTTCACAGTGCTGAATAATATGACAACATTTGATCTGACTGATCAACACCAGCCATGTCATTTTTGTAGTCTCTGACTGTTTGGTTTCAAGACAACTTTGCTGTTTCAATTACAAACTTCCACCATTTCGGCACAATGCATATCAGAAATGGTTAGGACTTCCCTTTTGTTCTTAATTTTCAAACCATAACACTGTCATTTCTTTTCCACACCATCTGACCTTTCTTCAGTTTCATAACAACTAATGATCTTGAGTTTTCCTTTCTGTTGTTACGTAATGTTCCACACATAAATTTTGTAAGTTGAAAACAGTTTTGTAAGTGATAAAGAATTATAAAAATTATTCATATGAAGCATGTAGCCTTTCTTCAAGCTTCCATAATATATAATATAACTAGATGCGTGAACAAACTCAGCCTTCTCCTGTGACTTGCCTCAATAGATTTTTACTTTGAGAACCACACCATTAGATTCAGAGAGCTCATAATGCTACACACCATACTTGTGTTTCTTTTTCTTAATTTGCTGCCTGAAAAACAGAAAGCTTTGCCACAAAACTATTGATTTGTCAATGCAGAGATTCTTGTCTGGAATGTAATTAGGGCTCATGATGCTACTTAAACAGACCAAAACTGGTGTAATTCTGTAGAGTCAACCATTAGATTGCAGTGAATTGTCTGAAAAGTGTAGATCTCTCAATAACAGCTGAAATCTGTTTCTATTCATCACAGAACAGCCCCAGACGTACTTTCATTTCTACAACATCTGTCTCATTCAATTTAAAATCAGCACTTTATTAAGAGGTGAAGATATGGCACACCTGATACAGCAGCCATCTTACCTCACCTGCACTTGAATTCCTCCTTGCCAGCCATTCCACTCTTGAAAATGTCCTCTGTCATAATCATATAAATATTTTATGTGTAAGGCAATTTTTGGTCCTGTCATCCAAACTTTCTGGAATAATCTGCATGACACCAGTTCTCAGCAGTTTAATAAATAGACCATCCACTGTTTTGAAAGTGTCTTATTTTCCACAAAAACTCATATTTTTCCTGCTACTCAATTACTTTCCACCAGGAAACATTTTTTGTTGAACTTTTTGTCTCAGAAGCTCAATCTGAGAATAGTGTGCCAAAGGGTTGGTTCGCTCATAACAATAAAATCTTCCACTTCTTTTCATCTTTTCTAATACAGATGCTACTGTTAGAAACTGTTTTTTCAAATAGAAGTGGATTTTTTGTCTTATGGCTTGCTGTGTAAACTCATCTAATGTAAACTTTGTCACTTAACAGAACTATTTTTTTGGTGATACAAGACATGAGGTTCCTTTGTATTTCTCAAGATTGGTTTCACTGAAGTTTCACTAATGCTGAGACATTCAAAAACAGTGTTTACTGGCAGTAGTAGGGAACTGTTTGAGCCCTGTTCGTTTCTGATCTCAAAGTAAGCATGTGCACTGATCACCATTTCATAACTCTGTAAATGATGCATGGTTTCACATAAGTACAAGGCAACTAATTATATTATTAGTACTGTCTCTTATGGGTATACAACAACAAATGACAGTACTATGGTTTCATATCTGACAAGAAGCCCTGATGTAAACAGTGTGAGAATGAGTAATGAAGTGAAATTACTATTCAGAAGTCCGCTCCCAGTAGCTGAGTGGTCAGCATGACGGACTGTGAATCCTAAGGGCCCGGGTTCAATTACCGGCTGGGCCGGAGATTTTCTCCGCTCAGGGACTGGGTGTTGTGTTGTCCTAATCATCATCATTTCACCCCCATCGATGCGCAAGTCGCCGAAGTGGCGTCAGATCGAAAGACTTGCACCAGGCGAACGGTCTACCCGACAGGAGGACCTCGTCATTATTACTATTCAGAGGTCTGGAAACATAGCATCAACAACAAAGCGGTGCACAAAGATGCAAAATCAAATAAATTAAACATGTGAAATTGGCACTTTATGTACATTTATTTGTATAAAAACATACCAGCTGTGAAAGACAACAGTGCTTGCATTTACACTTTTGTCTTGTTTGTACATATCACCATAAGGCAAATTATGACAATCTACATCCACCATTATTACAACAAAATAAGTAATCAGAAAGCAATTAAGATCTGCCTGTAACTAGGGAATGGTTGTATCTTTGTGCAAAGGAAATTTATGTAATTGTTATCTGGCTTCCATGACTCTTCAAAGTTGACACTTGCCAAAAAGTGAATTAAAAAACACTCTTTCTCTCAAATATTACAGTATATGTTATCCCATTTTCAACTAAAGTAAAATTTTCATATGTCAAGTAAAAGTAGACATTTCCACAATCCCCATGAGTTACAACACATTAATCTTTATCATATGATGTAGCCAGAACAGAAGTTTCAGAGTGAAAGTGTCAATCATTATAAAATGCATAATAAGTCCTCAGGGGAAATATGTTTCCTTGAAACTATTAATAAAAGATGGACCTCTTGGATTAAATGGTGGGAAGCAATTGTAGTTTCCACAGTTCTTCCCAGAAACTCAGAAATTAGGAAAGATCATAAAATTCAAAGTTTACTGGTACCATAATCTTGCCCTCACAAACTGTGTAGGTGTGGGGGGCATGGGAGGGGGGGGGGGGGAGGCAGGTGGGGGGAGCATTGAAATTGTGATCAGCCTGCACCTCCTGGCGTCTTTAATCTTGGATTCTTCCATTATAGTACGTATTATGTGGAAAAGGTATGTGTCACAATCAGTAGATATGAGGGAATAGTATATAGTTGTAGGTAAACAACTAGAATTCTCTCAGATACAGATTTATTAGCACTTCGCTTATACACAGATACAAGTCTGGAGGCTAACTGCTGTTAGCGACCAACATCCTCCCAAAGCCCCCTCCTCAAAGATAGCACACTTATACACTGAACAAATATCGATATTTATGGCGCTCTATGCCACATAGCCCCTAACCCCCCCCCCCCCCCCCTCCGCACAGTATGGAGTACGTCCCTGTGAACTGGGGGGGGGGGTGGGGGGGTGAGAAGCTAGGAAGGTAACGTACAGTTCTTCCGTGTCAGGCGGAAGTGGTTGACTGGTAGGAGACCGGGAGGGTGAAACCCGGTACTTCGACGTCGAAGTCAGCAAGCGACGCCGGCGGCTGAAGACGATGTCCCGTCCTGGAGTGGAGGTGTAGTACTTCATCAGCAGGCAGGCGGAGAATCACCTTGCCAGAAGGCCTAAAAAAGGCATGTAAATTGCCACACGTAGTACTTGTGCTCAATTTAAAGCGGCGCACCACACGAGTTTCTGCACTTCCTCCCTCAACATTGTCACACGTGAGTACCACACACACCGTATCGCCATCTACGACAACAGATAATTTATGTATGTCATCAGGGTGTACTTGTGTTGTGAATTCTTGGGTGGCACCTGTATGAGCAATGGTAGGGAGTGAGGGAGGTGTGGGAAAGCCATGGCAGGGGGAAGCATCTGCGAAGAGGGGGGTTGCAAGTGCACTGGACTGCGCAGGCAACAACCTCAGGCGATGAGCTGACGGACGAGGGAGCATGACCGAAGGCCATGAGGAGCGTGGATTTAACGGCATGACAAAGAGCTGTCACACGAAGATGGTAACACAGTGGTAGAATCTGAGTTGTTGTCAGTTCGACTGCGAGGACTGTGAGGAGTGAAACCTCAAAAATATTGGCCACTCAAATTAGATGAACACGGAGAAGAAGCAGTGCTCAGCAGAGAAGCACGCTGTGGAGAATCAATACCCGAATGTATGGTATGAGAAGATGGATGGCTGCTCGAAGCAGGAGTGGGAGAAATAGGGGCAGAATCAGGGAGGTTCACCTGAGGCTCAATGAAAGTTGGTTTCACTCGGTTGAGTGAGACTGTGGTTACAGAGTCTTTTATGAGGAGATCCATGTCTTGGAGCATTTGATGACCTTGTAAGGACCTGTGTAGGGCGACTGAAGCGGGGCTTTGATTGAGTCATCTCTGAGAAACACGTACTCACAAGAATCTGGCGTGTGCGGTACATACACTTGCGGAGGTGTATGAGTAGCCGGAGGTGGCGGCTGAATTTTGCTGCAGTGCAAGCGCACTCGCCCGAGAAGTGAAGGGAGTTCAGAGGGCCATGGAAGTGGGGTGGGAGTGACTAATTCTCCAGGCAAAACCAGAGGTTGGCCATACACAAACTCGTCTATGGAACCCTTGAGGTCTTCCCTGAAAGTCGCACGAAGTCCAAGAAGCACGAAGGGCATTGCTTCTGTCTATAGTTAGTCATGGCAACGCAAGGTAGACTTTAAGGTGTGATGCCATCGCTCGACAAGCCCATAGCTTTGGGGGTGATATGCAGAAGTATGAATTTTGACAATACCATACATAAGTCGGAGAAAACTGAAGACTCGAATTGTCGTCCCTGGTCAATGGTGAGGTAAACAGGTGAGCCAAATCTAGAGATCCACGAAGCTAAGAATGCTCGACTTACTGTCTCAGAGGTAATGTTTGGAATAGGCACAGCCTCAGCCCACCGAGTCATCCTGTCAATAGCTGTAAACAAGTAATGGAAACCCTCGGAGGGGGCGCAAAGGGTCTACGAGGTCCACATGAATATGGTGAAACCAGCCTGGCGGTTGGGCAAAACAGCCAAGGGGTGGGGAAGTGTGCCTGTAAACTTTGTTCTGTTGACACAACATGCATGCCCTGGCCCAAGACTGACAGTCGCGGTGCATGTCTCTCCAGCTACCAGATGGGTGGAAGCTTTGAAACCGGGATGTGCTGATGTGTGTAATTTGTCAAAGATCTGGCATTGAAGGAGCTTAGGAATGAATGGCCACAACATACCAGTCAATTCATCACACCACACTAAGTCAGATATGCCAGGGAAAGTAGAGCATACCGGTTGGAGAGAGGAGCTGTGGTCCGAAATTAACTGCATGGTATCGGGGTCTGCCAATTGCAACCGAGGTAGGTCCATTAAGTCAATTAAGGTTGTGACAGCACCAATGCGCGAGAGAAAATCAGCAACCACATTGTCCTCTCCTCGGATGTAGCGAATGTCATTTGTAAATTGCAAGATGTAATCGATGTGATGAAAGCATCGTGGGGGTGGATCAGCCGCAGGATTTTTTATGGCAGGAACCAGCGGCTTGTGATCAGTGAGCACATAGAAATCTCGTGCCTCAACATCAGTTCTGAAGCGTCTTATGGCCTCGTAAACTGCAAGTAATTCTCTGTCAAATGCTGAGTATTTCTTCTGCGCATTGTTTAGCTTTTCTGAGAAAAACTGCAGGGGGCTTGTAACATTATTGTATGTCTGACTCAGTACTGCGCTGACAGCATTGTCACTTGCGTCAGTAGTGATAAACATTGTGGCGTCCACACGTGGGTGAGCAATAGTAGCAGCAGAGGCCAACAGCTGTTTGAGTTTGTTAAATGCCTTGTCCAGGCCTGGTGTCCATGGGACTTGGCAGGTGCCAGAAGTTTGTGGGCCAGCAAGAGCATCTGTGAGAGGAGCCTGCACTGCAGAAGTGGCTGGCAAATGTTTACGGTAATAATTAACTGTTCCGATGAACCTGCATATTTCCCTATAGGTCTGGCGGCGTGGCATCTCGAGAAGCGACGGACGCTCGAACAGTGTGAGGATTGTAGTCAAAATGTGCATTCTTATTGACATGGTAGCTTGGAGAGAAGCCACAAGTACTTAAGTACACCGGTGAATGTCCGTTATGCACACTGTATTCACTCGACCATGAGTGGTGGGGCTGGTTGTAGATGTCCAGGTAATTACTGTCCAGCACAGAATTGTTGACTTGATTAGAAGCAACACAAGGATCTCACACATGTCCACTAGGATGCACACTCGGTGTGATATTTGCTGTTTGGCGAGCATTGAGCACCTGTTGACTAGCCGGCGCGAAAGGATACACGCGTGGCGGGAACTGATTCGAGTTTGAATTTACTACTGGATTTTCCAAAGTAGCAAAACTTCACACAACGCCATGAACTGTATTGAATTGTGTGTTTGACACAAGAGTAGGAATGTTCTGAACAACACTCTGTGGAGAACACGTGGAAAGGTTTAGGCTAACAAAGCCAGAGTCCGTGACCGTTGGCGATTGGAAGAAACTGGCGGCACTCAATGAATTCCACTGCATGTTCGGGCTGAAGGATTCTGAAGAGTCTTGCGGCATGTCCACTATGATGGCAGGAGTGCTGGAGAGATGTTGCTGAAATCTGGGTGGCGGTGAGTGCTGAAAGGCCATTGTCTGAAGCTTAACAACGGTCCTCGCGATCGCGAAGAAACCCGACGCGGTTGGCACGTAAATAACCTTCGGGCGGTAATTCGGAAACATATTACACAAAAAACGGGGTCACCAGTGAGGGAATAGGATATAGTTGTAGGTAAACTACTAGAATTCTCTCAGATACAGATTTATTAGCACTTTGCTTCTACACAGATACAAGTCCCGAGGCTAACTGCCGTTGGCAGCCAACATCCTCCCAAAGCCCCCTCCTGAAAGATAGCACACTTATACACTGAACAAATATCGATATTTATGGAATTCTATGCCACAGATATTATATATTACACTAACTCTGCAAATAATGCCTTTGTAAATGAGTACCCATCTGCTTGAAACCCTTTCTTGCAGATCACATCTCCAAGTGCAGAATATGAGATACATTTTCTGCCTGTTTCCTTAGAGACAATTGAGTCCTTTTTAGGGTTATTTTAAACAGCAGAGCATTTGTAGTTGCTAGTAACACTACAATGTCTACAGGAAGACACCCTAACAAAAGCTTGTTATATGAGACTGATTTTACTATATACTGTTTTTCATGCAAGTGTAAAATAATTGCTTATCAGCTACAAATGATAATCAAGATGATGGAAGAAAACATGATGATAATGATAAAGATGATATTCAGTTCATGGGGTGCTCAACAGCACAGTTATCAGTGCCCATACAAATTCTCAATCTTTTCACAGTCCAGTCACACCACTCTTCCTGAATGATGATGATGTGATGAGGACAACACAATCACCCAGCCCTCAGGCAGAAAAAAATCTCTGCCCTGGCCAGGAATTGAACCCAGAACCCTGTGTACCAGAGGTGGCAACACTAATCACCAAACCACAAGCTGCAGAGAGAAGAAAACATATCTTCAAAATGTTGTGGAGTGATTTTCCAGTATTACTTAGTACTTAAAAAATAAGACTTGCATGTTGGTTGACCATGGTTGAAATTCCCATGTGAATATCTTATTTAGGGTTTTCATAGTTTAAGTAAATCACTTCAGGAAAATGTTGAGGTAGAGTCTTTGAAAAGTGTATGATCAATTGCTTTCCTCATTCTTCCCCAATTTGAGCTTGCCCTCCAGCTCTAATGACCTGGCCACTGACAGGACATTGAATCCTAATTTTTCCAGCATTACTCTCTCAAGTGGAGAGCCATTAGGTATGACCTCAGGTCACATTTTGTGACTCCACAATATATTTTTTATCATAATCTAGCATCATGTTTACCTTTCCTAACACTGCAAAATGGAGCCTTCTTTGCCTACTCATATCAAATATCTATTGACTGTCCATATCGTGTACAGATTCGCCTGTGGCTGTCAATGTATGCCAATCTGTCCCCAAAAGAACATATAAAAAAATCACACCAACAGCCTTAGGGATACTGAGTACCAATATCAACAGCTACAGATCTGCTTTCATCAGAGAAGGATTAAAGTTCTGTGAAATGGTACTAATATGTCTATCCCTTTGCTATGGGGTAGTGAACCATATTGAAATGAGATCAGCAGTGTGGCAGCTCTTCTTCAGACAAACCATCCAAAGCTTTAGTTATACATACATTAAAGCTACAATTTCTTTTTTGTGAAAAATTTTTCTTTATTACTTATAGATTTTTATCCTACATATGTTTGCCATTGCCATTTTAAAATTTCTTAGTACTTTCTATTTTTTGCTATCTAGAATAACCAGACTGATGTAAAGATGGTCCATTTAAAATACTTTCTGCTTGACTTAATGTGTTATTGGCTATATAACAGTCCAACAGTCCATTACCACTACATAGGTACATCATGAGACATGGTTCTACCAAAGGGGTTTTCATAGGGTTCATTGTGTTACCTCTCTCTCTCTATCTATATCTCTCTCTCTCTCTCTCTCTCTCTCTCTCTCTCTCTCTCTCTCTCTCTTTTACAGAACCACTAAAAACAAATGTTGAAATGCTTCTATGCTGTCAGGATATGAATATTTGCATCAGTCCTTATAAAAGTACGAAGATTGACTACTTGAGCACTCATGCAACACCAAATATGGAAATAACTTGACATCATCACTGTTTTATGTGATAGGGACAATGCTGATAAACACAGAATGATTTCCTAGAGCTATCAAGTTTTGATCTTATGATAACTATTTTGAACAGGTTCCTAATGTAGGGCTCCTAATGTCTCCAAAACTGCCAGACACCATGATGTTCAGAAATGAACTGGAGAGGAAAGACAAATATGGAGCAGAGGGACTAGTCATTGCACCATTTCAGCCAATGAGAACATGGGAATTGCAGTACAAAGGAAAAATGAAGTGAGTTGTCCTGTGGAAAATATTTTACCTGTAATTTAAAATTAAAAATTTCTAGCTGCTCAAGGTAATGGGTCAGACAGGAAAGAGTCATGTCATGTATAACTTTAGGGATTAAGTGGAGGTTTTATCATTCAAAAATAATTATCTCATATAGTCTCATCTTTTTGTAGTGGAAATTTAGTGAAAGATAAACTGACACTCACACAGAATCAGAGTACATGAGATATATAAAACTGAAGGGTGACTGACTTTAGCATTGATTTATTCTTTTCTAGAAGTATGGTTCCTAACTAATAAGATTTCCAAATGTTTCTATATACCATTGAGTAGCTGGTAATGTATAATTCAACAAGGGAAAGTCCAGACTGGAATATCAACAATATTAGAAATGATAGATCGCTACTCGCAATAAAGATGACATGTTGAGTTGCAGACAAGCACTACAAAAAGACCATTACATGCTTAGGGTTCACCAAAGCCCTCTTCAGAAATGAAAAGAAAACACACACACATTCAAACAAGCACATGCATATGTGACTGCTTTCTCTGGCTACTGCAACCAGAGAGAACCGTCATGTATGCATAAGATGTGCCTGTTTGTGTGTATGCATCTGTCTTTTCTTTCCTGAAGGAGGCTTTGGCCAAAACCTAAATGTGTAAAAGTCTTTTTGTGCCTGTCTGCAACTCAATGTGTCATTTATTGCTGGTGTATAATGTTATGTGATACTCCAAAGGCGAAAGAAAAAATTGTAGTGACAGATGGAAAAGGTTGATGAAGTGATTGGAGAGGTGGAGAGTTAGAGAAGCAAGTGGGCAGAAAAATTAAAGTGCCAGAGCAGATTGAAATGCAACAAAAGAAGTTTAAAGTGAAGACAGTAAAAATGAGAATAGCCAGAAGGGATACCAAGGACATTAAACCAAAAGAAGTGTCTGAATTGTGAAACACCTAAAAACACCAAGACAAGAGGAAAAGGAAGAGTTCTCTGGAACCTTCTATGTTCTTCCTTTTGCCTAATCTGTTTGGGTGACTAAGTTTGACAAAACGCATCACTGGCCACATACAACTAGGTTCACTTACGAAATAAACTTCTGACCACTCATTTCTGATCAGCTACTATTTTCTAGTGGTAGCTCTGGAACAAAACTATGATTTGTTTATTAATTTATATGTCTTCCATGGATAGGATATATATGGTGATGAACTCACCTGGCTGTGGCACATGCCAAAATTATGATTACATGTATTTACGTGTACCTTTAATTACAATTTACTGTTCAACAAATTAACAAACAGCTACTACTTTTCTACCGCAAGAACCCTGAAATTTATTGCTCAAACAGTACACTCACATGGAAGACAAGGTACAATACAATTTGCACTACATAAATGGCTGGTGGAGCCTTGTACTCTGGCCTATATAGACATAAGTTCCAACAGTGGGTGCAGCCAGCAGGCTGTGCACACAACTGCTGTTGTATTAGCAGGTGAGGTGACCTCTAGTGGCCAAATCAAGCACAAACATCATGCACAAACTATGAAGCAGTGCACACACAAAATTGGTGGTTACAGCAACTACAATATTAGAAGTAAGATAATACATGATTATTATCTTTGCACTTCAGTAGTGACATGTTCAGAACAGCTTGACATGCGCAGGCACAGGACAATCGGTTGATCCATACACATACAATAAATATACATATTCATACTATACAGTGAGTGAATGAAAATAACACAATTTACACATAATACTTGTATTCACATTTGATGATCATGAAACTATTTAGCTATATCTTTTATTTCAAAAGCTATTATTTACCAATTACCCAAAGAGTAGAATGAGTGATTCAAGAGAAACTGCTGTATTTTAGTTTTGAAAAAGGATTCTCTATTCCTTAAGTTTTTAATCTCAGGGTGAAGAAAGTTGAAAATGTTTGCACCAGCATTCTTAGCACATCTCTGCACTATGGACAGATATTCCAATTGGTCATGTCCAGTTATTATTCCTAATGTCATTTGTGTCGTCTGCTGAGTTGCTTTCAGAATGGGGCTCTTTATAACAAAGCATGTGAAAGAAGAAAATGTATTGAGAAGCAGTGGAAAATATTCTCAGCTGAATAATCAGTATTTAACAACAGGTTCCTGCAATTATTCTTAAAATGAGTGTAATCACTGTCTTCTGAACAATGAAGATTTTTTGAGCAAAATAAGAGTTCTCCCAGAAGAAATTTCCACATGATGTGATGGAATGGCCATAACCAGAATAAACTGCCTTTGTCACTATTTGGTTCCAATAAAAGAGAGCACTCTTAATGCAAAAGCAGACTACTGTTCAATATATTCACTTTGGAAATATGTGATTTTCCCAGTTTAATCTGCAGTCTAAGTGAAGACCCAGCAACATGATGCTGTCAACCCTCTTTAATTGCTAGATTATGAATATCACTATGTATTCCTCTGGGCTTTTGTGACTTGGTAGAATTTTCATAAAATTTCCTTCCATAGGTTGACAGACAGGAAGTTAATAGTAAATGTATAGAGACTTTTCATAAAATGTTGGTGACTGCAGCTAAAAGATTTTCTGTTACAATATTTGTGTCATTTGCAAACATTGTAAATTTTTACTCATGTTCATCTCCAGCTCCAGACTTATAATCAGCATAAGTCAACAACAATAAAGGATCCAGGACAGAAACCTGCAGGACCCTGTGATGAAATACACTGAAGAGCCAAAGAAACTGGTACACCTGCCTAACATCGTGTAGGCCCCCACAAACATGCAGAAGTGCCGCAATATGAAGTGACATGGACTTGAATAATGTCTGAAGTAGCGTTGGAGGGAATTGATGCCACAAATCCTGCAGGGCTGTCCATAAATCTGTAAGAATATGAGTGTAGGAGATGTCTTCTGAACAGGCATCCCAGATATGCTCAATAATGTTCATGTCTGGTGAGTTTGGTGGCCAGAAGAATGTCCTTGGAGTCACTCTGTAGCAATTCTGGATGTGTGGGGTGTCAGATTGTCCTGCTAGAATTGCCCAACTCTATCAGAATGCACAAGCGGCATGAATGGCTGCAGGTGACCAGACAGGATGCTTACATTCATGTTACCTGTCAGAGTCATATCTAGACATATCAGGGGTCCCGCATCACTCCAACTGCACACACCAACACCATTACAGAGCCTCCACCAGCTTAAGCAGTTCCATGCTGACATGTAGGGTCCATGGATTCATAAGGTTGTCTTTGTAGCTATACATGTCCATCCACTGGATACAATTTGAAATGAAACTCATTTGACCAGGCAACATGTTTCCAGTCATCAACAATCCAATGTCAGTCTTTATGGACCCAGGTGAGGCATAAAGCTTTGTGTTGTGCAGTCATCAAGGGTACATGAGTGGGCCTTCAGCTCTGAAAGCCCATGTTGATGATGTTTCATTGAATGGTTCGCACACTGACACTTGTTGATGTCCCAGTGTTGAAATCTGCATCAATTTGTGGAAGGGTTGCACTTTTGTCACTTTGAACAATTCTCTTTAGTCATCATTGGTTCTGTTCTTGCAGGATCTTTTTCTGGCCACAGCAATGTCAGAGATTTGATGTTTTAGCAGATTCCTGATATTCAAGGTACACTCATGAAATGTTCATTCAGCAAAATACCAAATTCATCGCTACCTTGGAAACGCTGTGTCCCATCGCTCATGTGCCGACTATAACAAAATGTTCAAACTCACTTAAATCTTGATAACCTGCCATTGTAGCAGCAGTAACTGATCTAACAACTGTGGCAGA
Source organism: Schistocerca cancellata (assembly GCF_023864275.1). Lineage (NCBI taxonomy): Eukaryota > Metazoa > Arthropoda > Insecta > Orthoptera > Acrididae > Schistocerca > Schistocerca cancellata. The sequence goes on from NC_064629.1 coordinate 369,233,278, forward strand.
CACGTGTTGTCTTATAGAGGCATTCCCTGCCGCATTGTCATATTCTGCCTGTTTACATATCACTGTATATGAATACACACGTCTATACCAGTTGCTTTGGTACCTCAGTGTATATCCCAGTCTAATGTGACAGCCCTATTTGAAATCTGCATATTCCAAAATTACTTTCTGCTTCCTCTTGGAGAATACTGTATTATTACACAAAGTTCAGCAAATTTTCCCCTTACCTCAGTGTTTGTCAAACTACTAATTGCAGGTAATCAGGTGAAAAAATACAGCATTTTCAGAACTTGTTTCTCTGCTTATGTGTGAGTAGGAAAGATGTTCTGCTCTGTTAGGTAATGTGCCAAAGGGGAACCCAGAGAAATGAGTCAGTGGATGCAATGGCAGATAAGTCAGCTTCATGATATCCATTACCTCATTTCTGAAGAAGGCTTTCATATGAGTGTGGGAAGAATGGCTAGAGATAACATTGATGAACTTACAGTTACTAAAAGAAAATGGCTAATGTAGACATATATCCTACTGGACATTCAGTAAGAATGAACAACTCAATCCTTCCTCCACAGAGAACACTGCTGTTTAATTCATAGTTTTCCAATATACTGAGAAAACTCACATATGTGTAATGACCTTTTTTAACAACTACTTTCATTTTCTGAGGTGATTTGGTCTGGTTTATATCTTAGCTTGCAGTGAAACAAATTTAATACACGTTTTACATTTTTGAGTGACATCAGACTACCTAAATACTGATAGGGAAGTTGTGAGATAAGCTTTGATGATTTACAAAGCATATGGATGTTCTCTGGCTATAAAATTAAGATCCTAAGTAAGCTACTTTAATTTAGTACTTTTTTTACTTTATTAAGCACAACTATAGAGAGTTTTATGTTATATGAAACTCTATGTTTACTACTACAAATTAGAAAAAATGACTTCCTCATAGAATTCTTGGTTCCACAGCAAGCATTTGCAGCACTGAAAACTGTTTTATACTTCAGCTGCAGAAACATGACTATACTTAAATACCATAAAATTTGTTTTCACTTTTGGCTCTCTTTCAGGTCAAGTACTGATGAAAGCAAATTATTTGATGTTGAAATCAATGCAGTTTGGAGTTCTGAATACCGGTATTTTGATTATGATACTGACATGGATCCTTTGTGTATCTCGCGTGCTATGGCTTTAGAGACATGGAGTAGAGAATATTTCCAAAATGTGCGAAGGTAATTTCAAGATACGATGAGGTATTTAAATTTTGTACTACAAAAGAAGTTTTGTTTCATCATATGCTATAGTGCACAGATAAGAAAACTGCTAAAATGAAGATAAATAGTGTTTTATGAGTATCAGATCAACTTTCAAATTTTACAGTTCCCACCAGACTCACTATGAACAATTTGGGAAGTTACATGGTAAAGTGACAGTGAATGGAAAACAGTACACAATAAAGATGGATGGTGTAAGAGATCACAGTTACGGGGAAAAACGTGAGTGGAAGAATTTTCATCGTTATGTGCTGCACTACATTACTCTTGAAAATGGAATGAAAATATCAGCTGGTATCATATGTGCACCACTAGCTTTCTCACGGTACAGTGATTTATTAGATATAAGTAATTTATCTTCTTATAGTTATTTCTTCTACAAACATTAGTTGCATACAGACCCATGAATAGTGCCAATGCCTTTTATTATATATTTTGTTTAAATATAGTAGATTATGACTGAAGTTTCAAGGAATGATGATACTGATAGTGTTATGGGACTGATATACAGCAGTGGCTGTGAGAATTTAGTTAAAAGAGGAAACATTGTTCCTTACCTTGATGGTAATGCCAAGATGTTGGCAATCTGTAATATGTGTATGGAAAGGAACAACAGTTACTTTAATATGATAATGGAAAATCCTGGATGGAATGAAAATAGTAGTGTAATCTGTAAATTACTGTAATTCACATTATAATGCCACCCCATGCAGACTGCATACAATTATTAACTATGAAGTTACTTGAAGTAGCCATAGCTGTGGGTTTGAAGAGACAACATTCCTTCAGATGAATGAATGGTCTAGATCAGTTATCTATTTTACTGAGCATGTTGACTGTCTTTTTTTCAATCATTGTTACTGTGTTGCAATAGCATGAGGTGGTACCAAAAAATAATTATTTTTTAAAAGCTATATATTTTCAAATTGTTTATGAAATAATCTTATGCCCTTCAAAATACTCTCCTTTACAACTAATACATTTGTCCCACAGGTGATTTCACTGCTCAGAACATTTTTTGTAGTCATCTTTGGAAATGGCTGACCGCTCCTCCCTAATTTTTTTCTTTATTTCTTCAATGTTGTCAAATTGGTGTCCTTCCATGCCCCTTTTCGTAAGTGGAAATAGGAAAATATCACACAGAGCCATGTCAGGTGAGTGAGGTGTGTGGGGCAGCAGAACCATGCCTTTTTTAGCCAAAAATTGTCTAACAGTGATGTCTGTGTGTGCATCTGTGTTGTCGTGGTGGAAGAACCAGTCTCCAGTCTGCAACAAATCAGGTCTTTTTTGACAAACACTGTTGTGCAATCTTCTTAAAACTTCCAAATAAAAGGTTTGACTAATGGTCTGAATGGGGGGAACAGTTTCTGAATGAACTATCCCCTTGGCATCAAAAAGCAAATCTGCATCGCTTTGATGTTTGATTTGACTTGATGATTTTTTTTTTGGATGGGGTGATGATGATGTCTTCCATTGGCCTGACTGTTGCTTTGTTTCTGGGTAATAACCATAGCACTATCACTCATCACCAGTAATGACCTTTGACAGAAGATCTAGATCACTTTTGAGCTGTTGTTTCAAAGCATGACATGTTTCAACTCGATGTGCCTTTTGATTTTCAGTCAGAACTCGAGGAACAAACTTGGCAGCAACCCTTTTCATTCCCAAATCTTCCATTAAAATTTGCAGAACTGAGCTTCAAGATAATCCACTAATCTCTGACAGTTGATCAGTTGTCTGTTGATGGTCTGTGAGCACAAGCTCTGGAATTTTTTCAATATTTTTGTCGATAAGTGTAGTTGATGAATGTCTAGAACAACCTTAGTCATTAATCAGCATGTTGCCATTTTTAAATTGGAAAAACTACTCATAAACTTGATGTTTTTCCCATAGCATCATCTTGGTAAATCATTTTCAACATTACAACAGTTTCAGTAGGATTTTTACCAAGTAGAAAACAAAATTTCACAGCTGCTCATTGCTCACTTAAACTTGCGACCATAAAAAATGATACAAGAACAAAACAGCAATAGCAAAAACAGTCACTGCAGTTGAACAGAACAAGCCAGGTCAACAATGTACGTGGCACTGAACTGGCAATGAGTTGCAGTATACATGCCTAGCAGCAGAAGTTACCTTCCCCAAAGAAGTATAGTGTGTTGCTAACAAGTTTAATGTCTTTCTATCATCAGTAGCATTCCGAGCTATGTGTTCTAAGTACTTTTTGTAGAACATTTTCACGGAACAGCTTCACAGGTCTTCCTTACATAGCAATTCTGAAATTTTAATTTTCTGAATGTGTTGTTGAGTGTTATAGTGTCAGTTACCACTGCATGATGGTGGAACTGTAGCTTTTCAACAGTGCTTCAAACTCTATTACCTTTTTATGATTGTTTCTGCAGCCAATCATTAATAAATTAATATTGTCACATATTATAAACACTTATTGAGATCTATTGTGAGAGTTTTGAGTTCTCTGCTGAAATGTTTATCTGAACTACACAAAGATTCATCTAAATTTAAGTATATATTTTGTAAACCACTTGAAGTGTATGGCAGAGGGTATTTAGCATGATATCCATGTTACGCATCTTTCCTGTTCTAGTTGTGCATAGAGCGAGGAATGAATGACTGCTTAAATACCTCTATATATGTTGTTCATAGTCCAACCTATGGGAAAAATATTTAAGGGGATGAAGAATGTCTTTAGATACTTCATTTAATGTAGTAAATGTAGGACATCACTTTTCTGCATTTTGTAAAGTGCATTTCTGACCATTTGAAAGAAGTTACCAATCTTTGCAGCATTTTAAATGTATAGATTTTGCAGACGATATGCCCACTTCATTGTAGATATATGAATCATCTGCATAGTTTCACATTATCTAATAAATCCTCATAAGCACACTATACCCATTCAACTAAACTAGTATCCAGTTGAAATCAAACAAAGAAAACTTCACATTCGAATATCAACAATATTAGGAAAAGGATAGACTGCTACTTCCTGTAAAGATGACACATTGAGTTGCAGATAGGCACAATGAAAAAGACTGTTACATATTAGTCTTTTGGCCAAAGCTTTCTTCAAAAAAGGAAACACACACACACATTCATACAACCAAGCACACCTCATGTACACATGACTGCTATCTTTGGCAGTTCAATTGAATTGGAGCTCCGGTCAGAGCTTCTGGAGATGACGGTCATGTGGGCATGAGGCATGTTTGCTTGAGTGAGCCCCTTGGAGTATGGGACCTCATCATCATCACACCTTTCAGGTCTGTGCTGAAAGTCTAAGCAGTTGCAAACCAATTTGTTACAGAACCAATGAGCCTTCCATTTGCCTCAAAACCAGAGTTCCATGATTATATCGAGGAACAATTCCACAACCACTGAACTACATTTTAACAGCATGAGCACGTAAAGTTTTTATAGCCTTATTTACCAGTCATTGAAAGGTACTGAGTAAGACCTGGGAATCCAGGTTAACGGCATGATTTGTTTCAATATGGGTCATCACTGGTCATACCCTTTGCTCTTAGTTTGCTGCTGGGATGATCATTTAAACAGGCAGAATGAATGCTCTGTGCATACACTTTGTGGCTCTCCTTCTGATATTTTGCCAGTATTTGCTTCCAGAGCGCTATTATTCACTGTATGTTTGATTAACTGACCACACTCTTCCTGGATCTGCTTTAACCCTTTCATGGGCTGTGGGGGTATACTTCCCACTAAACGCATTTCTTTATAGTGTTTAAGGGAATATGTGTTACCATTTCTGTATGCTTCTGGTGTCTAGTGGTAGTCTGCTGCACCAGCTATAATTTCTGTTTGTTGTGAAATATTGCTTTCAACTTTGGGACGTATATAGCCCACCAAACAATGATGTTTAAATAGTTATTGGGAAGTATGGTTACCGCCAACATAGTTTCTGAAAGAGGCTTGGAAAGTATACTTACCACAAATTAATCTGTCATTTTTGGAGCTTGGGAAGCATACCTGCCACCAACTTAGGGGTATCCCAATGCTTTTGGGAATACGTTTTACCATCTCTGTCTATGCCTGACATCTGGTGGTGGAAAACTGCATGAGATGCATGAAAACTGCTGCAACAGTCAGTTGCTGTTTGTCATGGGGTCACTACTGTTGTCAGAACACGTTGCTCTGCTTCTGCAATATACATTAGTGTGACTTTTATCGTTTCATACCTGTATTGCGTGATAAAGTTTCAAGGATTGTTTTCATGTTGTGGTAAGTAAACTATAATTTTGGTAATGAATATTTCTTAAATAAATAAAAGAAAACATGAAATAAAAACAGAAAACACTGTTCATTATTATTTTATGTGTAATGGCAACTCATGACAGCACACAAAACAGAAGTGGGAAAACCATTTACCACCAGCTTTAGTACCTCACAAAGGTGCCACAATGACATGTGTGCCACCATAGTTTTTTGTCCTAAAACACAAAAATAAAATTATCAAAAAATAAATATAGTCAGTTGATCACATTTCAAATAGGATAGCAAAAAGTTATCATCACTGAATATCTACAAAAAATGCAGGGTTAGCTTCACATGGGGTCAAGATTTTCCAGTAGGAGAAGTGTATCACATTGACTCAACATCACTCTCAATTACAAACAGCTCCTTAAACTTGTATTTAAGGGAAATGTACATGGTATCCCACTGTTTCATCTATACATGGCATCAAGTTCTATCACTTAAATGCCACTCACATTCAAGTGGGTGGATAGTTTGCATACCAGTCTTTTCTGGAAGAAAGCAACATCTGAGGGACAATATTTCATATCTTTCAGGTAATTCTGGTACATTTCTGAGTGTTTTTCATCTAATGCATCAACATACAACAGGTCAACAACAGAAAAATCATTTTTCATATCTTCACAAATTATGGCCCAGGCAGTCAGAAACTGTATCTGTGCCTGAAAACAGCATTTTTGATCAAATACCTCCCTGATTAAAGTCAATGAACTACTATCTCAAAATGAAATAATGTAAAGTGGTTTGTATAAAAGTACTGACAGATAACATTGGAAGTTCAAAACAATAATACATAAAATATCACTCCAAATAAAGTAACCACAGAACATATCTCGTACATAGACCAATTTGAGGAAAAATTTAGATTTTCTATGATGAAACAGAAAAAAGAAGGGGAAAGAAAAGCAAAGAAAAGAAAAGACAGCTGAGTCACCTTCAATGAAACTGAGTAAAATAATGTATGAGAAATGGAACAACTGTAATGAAATTCCAAACTGCATATGAAACCTAAAACTTATGTTGTCAGAGAAGAGATAAGAAGTTAAGTAATTTACATTAATTTCTGTCTCACTTGCAGTACAGTTGTATAAAGTCTACACACAGTTAGAGAGTGCACAAAATATCTTAGTCTGAACCTGTGCAAATGGCACAGTAGGGTAGGTGACAATGGTAGTGGTGGGGCCTCAATCTCGAACGACCTCCGTGCATTAGGGTAGGAGCACATTGACTCTAGAGGCCTGCACCCATACAAATATCTCACAAAACTTGTACACTATTGTTAGTGAGTGTGCAGATGATTGTATTAGCATGTTATGTCAGTGTGGCTGATAATTTGACAAATATAAATGTTCAAGAACAGTCCACGGGTATACTGCCGGTTCATTGTGTCCAACAGGCACAATATTTCGGCATTCAGACATGTTGCCATCATCAGGTGTGCTGACAAACTGAGCTTCTGAGGGTGGGCGGCCGATTTAAATCCCCTCCCCCCGCGGGCCACTCTCTCCGCCGTCCGCGCCCGCGCGCCGGCGGTCACAAAGACGCGGGCGTCGGAATCTGTCGTAGCGTCGATGTGATTGCTACGTCCACTCTGGTCGCCAGTTCGTACTTCTTGCTGAGAGTCTTCTTAATTTTATTCAGTGCCGGGTCCCAGGGCTTGCTGAGATTGTAGCCACAATCTCGGTTGATAAGATCTTCCCTGGTGCGAATTTCGGTAGCCTCCCTTATAACGCCGTCCCAATATTTAGAGGTCTGAGCTAGGATCTTGGTACGCCCATAATCCATCTCATGTTTCTCGGACAAACAGTGCTCTACTACCGCCGACTTATTTGGATATTTCAGTCGAGTGTGCCTTTGATGTTCTCGGCAACAATCTTCGATGGAGCGCACTGTCTGTCCGATATAAGTCTTCCCACACTCACAGGGAATTTGGTATATGCCAGCCTTCCTCAAACGGGGTCATCTTTCACACTTCCCAGTAATGCCTGTGTTTTATTGGGTGGGCATAAGATGGTTTTAACTCGGTGTTTCTTTAATATACGGCCAATTGTATGGAATAAAGGCAGTGGCTACCTCTTCTGCCGTGACTTCATCCGTCTCCACAGGTTGTGCAATGGTGCCATTCTGAGTACCTGTTTTTTTGGAACACGGTTTTGAGGTGTTCCAATTCCTGGGGCAGATTCTCTGCGTCTGAGATGCTGCGCGCCCTGTGTACTAGTGTTTTTAGTACTCCATTCCTCTGAGAAGTGTGGTGGCAGCTGTCTGCGTGCAGGTACACATCACTGTGCATTTTCTTCCTGTACACATCATGGCTCAGGGTACCATCAGCTCTTCTCTTGACCATGACGTCCAGGAATGGTAATCTTCCTTCCACTTTGGTTTCCATAGTAAATTTGATGTTTGGATGTATGGAGTTCAGGTGTGTAAGGAAATCCAGGAGCTTGTCCCTACCATGGGGCCTGATGACGAACGTGTCGTAGACATAACGGAAGAAACAAGTAGGTTTCCAATTGGATGACGCCAAGGCTTCCTCCTTGAAGTACTCCATGTACAAATTTCCGACCACTGGCGAGAGTGGGCTGCCCATTGCGACTCACTCCATTTGTTTATAGTATTCCCCATTAAACAGAAAATACAAGATGGATTATGAGCGTACCAAGATCCTAGCTCAGACCTCTAAATATTGGGACAGCGTTATAAGGGAGGCTATCGAAATTTGCACCAGGGAAGATCTTATCAACCGAGATTGTGGTTACAATCTCAGCAAGGCTTGGGACCCGGCATTGAATAAAATTAAGAAGACTCTCAGCAAGAAGTACGAACTGGCGACCAGGGACGCAGCAAGCACATCGATGCTACGACAGATTCCGACATCCGCATCTTCGCGACCGCCAGCTCGCAGGCGCGGACGGTGGAGAGAGCAGCCCGTGGGGGGAGGGCATTTAAATCGGCCGTCCACCCTCAGGAGCTCAGTTCATCAGTGCACCTGACGATGGTGACATATCTGTTCGCCGAAATATTGTGCCCGTTGGACACTATGAACCGACAGTATACCCGTGGACTGTTCGAGCAACAAATACGCCGGGAGAAACTGAAGAATCGCATAAATGTTCAAAATTAATAACTTCTCACTAAAGTACTAAAAAAGAGATAGTTTCATAAAAAGTCTCAACCAAATCAAAACCAGTTGAACTATGTGCTAGCAACAGTAAATCTTGTAAAACAAAAGAAAATGGTTTAAAAATTGTTGTGTGGCAGACAACATTTCTTACTACTATACTGACAATGTAAACCAGATAACATATGTCACATGGAAATTATGTGTTGGTCCCATGAGAACCCGTTCATCAATATTACCTCTACATAAACTTTTCTGCTCCTTTTTCCACATCTTTCCTAAAGTAGTGAAGACATGAGACTTACTTGTTGCTATGTCTTCCCTCTCTTTCTTTATTGTCTGGAATAAATAGCTAGTGGTTCCTGAAGCACTCTCAAGCAAACTTTTTAATGAGAATTTTGCTTCCTTGCTTGCCTCTTCCAACATAAATTTAATGACATGTACCTCATTGTGCAGAACTTTTCCTCCACCTATAGTACACAAAGACTGCAGTGCCATCATATGTAGTAAAGAGATAGCTGAGAGAATGCTTGAAGTGCGCAGATCAACAGGTGATAATCAACTGAGACAGATAAGGGGTGGATTTGCCCAGCTCTCAGCATAAGAATGCATTTCTTCACAGAGGCAATGTTATTTTGCATGAACTCTACATGTGCTGGAGACAATGAGAGCTTCATAATCATAAGTAAATATAGGTTACAATATTATATAGCATTCATAAAGTCAAATTTGATTTTAGAAACAAATGTTTGTGGTATTTCAGCTTGGAAATTGGTTATGTGTATCAAGAAAGTGGAGAACCAATACCATTAAATGGCTGTAACCTTAAACTGTACCAACATGGGGAAGGTGGTACACCTCCAACCCATTATGGTTTTTCTTTTGAAGCAGGTAGGAATTTATAGTTCTCTATTTTACAGAGTGCTCTGTGAGGAAAACAGTAGTAAAATTTGAAACTTCCTGGCTGATTAAAACTAAGTCTGGCACACGCTTTTAATCTGCCAGGAAGTTTCATATCAGCACACATTCCACTGCAGAGTGAAAATCTCATTCCAGAAGTAAAATTTATTTGGATGTACTCACTATTGCTTACTTAAATACTGAAAGAAACACTAGACATTTACAAAATAACAAAATTGTATTGTTCAAATTTGAAACTTTTCTCATCTTATCAGATATGAGCAAAAAGCTTGTATCAAATTTTCTATTGCTTACAGTAAGTTTTGGTGAACTTGTTTCTGTTAACACTCGATGCTCTTAATAGGACTGAAATGAAAGTGTATTCATTTTATAATAAATTGGAATTCTTCAATTTATGTAGTACTGGCTTTATTATTACCGAAATAATTTTTTTTAGCTAGGAATTACAGTTCATTTAGAGTGCTATTTATTATGCAGAACATTAATCACAAACATACAGAAAAGGACAACCAATATGGTCTTAATGAGTACATTGTCATTTCTGTGGATGGAGGTACAACAAATAACGGAAGATGTAAGTAAGCAACACAGTTTATTCCTCCACAAGAAAAGACAGAAACATAAATACATATAACTTCAATAAATGGGCTAATCCTGCCAATTAGAGAAGTCCATGGATGAATCCAGTGGTCAGACTGCTGAATAGTAGAAAGCCAAATTCCAAGCAGAGTTGAAGTCCATATGAGGCTGATCTTAGTGATGTGGCATTGAGGTAACAGCAATAGTGTTGTCCAGGATGAGACCGGTGGAGTGTGGTGCCATGCATGCATATAAAGTTCTGATGGAATATGTGTATGCCCACCATTGGTGAGTCTGCAGTGGTGTGGTACAGCATAATTGGAGTGATATCAGTGTGTAGCTATACGCAAGGGCACAGCAGCCAGTGTTACTAAGACACCATGGAGGCAGCTCTGTGCAGGGGCCATGCCTACACTATCCAGGTGGGTGATGTTGCGCATTGATGATAACACTCTCCCCCCTCCACCCTGGATGATGGGAGCAGTGGGGAGGTCCAGGCCAGAGGTGACCCAGTGACCCAGGCTGCAATGGCTGTGATCACAGCAATGGCAGTCATGATGCAGGAATCCTGATGGCAGTGCCAGGCAGCTAGTGCAGAACCAGCCATGGATAACTGCTGGGGAAGAAACCATCTGCACGAACATGCTCTGGAACAGAAAGATCTAGAGCAGGACCAGGAACAGTGTGAGAACTCAGCTGATTCTGGTGTCTGTGACAATAGTGGTCTGACCCGTCCCAGATAACTTAGGTTGCTCTGCCCATAGGTTTTACCATAATCCCAGGTACCCATGAATGACCATCATTAAAGACTCTGAAATACACCTTAGCATTGGCTGGGAATTTTGTGGGAGATGGAGGATTGCATCATGGAGGATGGGAGAGATGCAGTGTAGTCTTGTGAGACCTGTCATGCAGAAGTTTATTATACAGTATATGAGGGTTGATTCAGAAGTAAGGTTCCCAATGATCTCCAGCCACATGGGAAGGTGCAAGGTGAAATCCATCAACACCACTGTGTGCAGCTGTTCTCCCACTCTCGATTCTGCCTGGCCGCACTTTGCTGCACTGCACAGTATTGGCTCAACAGCAATCCACAATGGAGGTGACCGTTGTTGATACTGCCAAGTGTGAGATTCATTCTGTAATTTGGTTTCCACATGTGAAAGGGTCTCCACTCATGGATATTCATAGTCAGTTGATACAAGTGTATAGCGATAAGTGGATGTCTGTTCAAAATGGTGCAGGGAGTTTAGTACTGGTCGGAAGGAGGTCAGTGATGAAGAATGGAGTGGAAGACCTTCTTTTCATTTGCTGTTATTGAGATGGTCCAATGTGAAGTGCTTCAAAACAGAAGGAACACTGTTGGAGAACTTTTTGCTCAGATTACTGGGAGTTCTTACAGTACAATTGAAAGAGCTTTGACAGAAAAATTGGGGTATGACAAGTGTTGTGTCTGATGAGTACCACATTGCTTACAGCAGAACACAAGGAGAAATGCCTTCCTATGATAGCCCTTTCTTCAGAAGTGTCAAGAATATAAGGAAGGATTGTTGGACTCCATTCCTAAGGGAGACAAAGCATGGGTATTTCATTTCACTCCTGAAACAAAAGAAAAATCAAAACAATGGCATTGCCAATTGCAGAGAAGTTCAAACGAATTTCTTCTGCTGCCAAAGTCATGGCCACTGTGTTTTGGGATCATAAGGGCATACTGCTGCTCAATTTCATGCAACCTGGGACAGTAATAAAATCAGGCAGTTATTTTGAAACATTACAAAAATTCTGGTGAGCTACCCAGAACTGCCAGAGAGGACAAGTGACAGCATGTGTAACATTGCTTCATGATAATGCCCAACCTTATGTATGCTGCCAAAGCCAGGAACGTTTGACAAACTTTGGTTGGATTGTCATGCCCCACACACCTTACAGTCTGGACCTCATGTGTAGTGATTATCACTTGTTCCCAAGTTAAAGGAACATTTGGGTGGCAAATGCTTCTGGGGCAATGATGAAGTCAAAGAAGAGGTGAAATACTTCCTCAGCAGATTGTCAGTGGAGTTCTCTAATATGGGGATACAGAAACTGGAGCACCATCTATAAAAATGCACAGAAAAAGATAGTGATTATGTAGAAAAATAGAGCTAAGTTTCTTCTTTCCAACAATATAAATTTCTGTGAGAATAAACAATGTTGTCTCTTTGTAAAAATGAAGGAAACCTTACTTCTGGATCAACTCTTGTATCAACAAGAACAGCAGCAGACCATTTTCTTTGGAGTGAAACTGCCTTAATTTTAACATCTGTGCCTTGAAGGTATGCATGAATCATTCCACTTAGAGTGGGGTAGGAAGGGAGCTGATCTAATGTGGGTGATGCGTTGGCATTACAGAAAGATGTGAATTCTGCTGAAGCTAGGTGTGGGCCATATCTGATACAATGGTGGTTGATAATCCTTCTTGGCAGAATCATGCTGGATGACATTGTGGAATTCATAGAGACCACAAAAGGAAATTTGGAAAAAGTGTCCACTGCAATAAGCCATTATAAACCCCCAAGTGGCCCTGCAAAACTGATGTGACATCACTGCTAGAGGGTGTCCACTCAAGGCCAGTCAAACAACTATTCATTTGGATCAGGCAGATTCTCTGTACATTCCTTGCAATGTGTGATCATGTGTCAATGTTCGTATCCATCCCAAGGCACAAGGAGTGCTGCTTGGCCAACTGCTCAATATGGGCAATGTCTCAATCTCCTTTATGAAGTAATTCTAACACCTGCTGCTGCAGTTATGCAGGAATCAGCACCCGACCCTGTTCACTTGGTGTGTATAATACACAACTAAATTCTGGAATGAAAAGGCATCCTGCTGGGAAAACCAATGCTGGAGAGTCTCACTGGGCAGCAGCATCCTATCCATGGGCCAGCCTGACCAAATAAACTGGTGAAGAAGCAGGAGGGCATCATCTTACCCTGTGGCCATGGCAATTTGATCGTCGTCAGTCAGAAAAGTAGCCACTGTGGTTTCATCGATCTGGTTAATTTCAAAGCAAGCTTCCTTGGAAGATTCAAATTCCCCATTTAATATGACAGAAAGGTATGGTAAAGTACCTGCACTAGTGTGGTGTGTCATGGGGCAATATAGAAATTCACAGTTTTCATTGGCCAGGGTAAGTGATCAGTGTTGGAGTTTTTGTGTTGTCTGAGTGGGTAGAGGTTTGGCTGGGTGGAATAAACTGATGAGAGGATTGTGATCCTTTAGCAGGGCGAATTTCTCTCTGTAAAGATAGTGTTGAAACTTGGAAATGCCATAGACAATTGCTGTTGTCTGCTTCTCTAGTTGACTGTAATCACTCAAGCTTTGTTAAGCAATTTCAATGTGAAAGCAATTGGGCAAAAAGCCATTTCCTGCTGAAATGACCAGATGAAGGGAACATTTTTCTGCCTGAGAGCATGTAAGGGTGCAATGATCTGAGCAACATTAGGTACAAAACTGAAGATAATACAAGATTTTCCCAAGGGCAGCTTGGAACTTGGTGAGATTCTTTGGGGAAGGGAACTACCAAATAGCCTGCAAGTGTTTGGCAGTAGAGCAAACTCCATGGGAGTCAATGGCATGATCAAGGTATTCTATTTGAGCACAAATAGAATTGCATTTCTCCTGATTGTACTGTAGTCCCACTTTGATGAGAGGTTGGAAGAGGCATTCCAGTTTGTGGAGGTGCGCACCTGGAGTACTGCTAAAGATGACAGTGTCATCCTGTTGGTTGGAGCAGGAGGAGACCTTTGACATTAGTTGCTCTAAAAACCATTGGAGGCTGACTGGAGCAGAAACTGATGCTGATATTGAAGGCAGTGGATATGAATCACACAACAGATTGCATTGACAGTGGACTTAAAATCTGCAGAATTGAGCATTGAGTTTACTGACAATGACAAGGGGCGATGACCAGTGGCTGGCAGAGATGGGCATGAAAACCCTCAGGCTGTGCATCCATCCCAACTCTGCTGTATCCTTCTCCAAATTTGCTTGAGGACCACCTGTGTGGTATCTTTCAAGGTAATGTGAGAGGAAAATTCTTTCACTTTGCTGTGAGAGTCCTCAAAAGCTGATGGCATTTGTCACAGAGCTTTGTTATGCTGTCATGAGGGACATGGGAATTGATCACTGCCATATCACCTGAGATCTGGAGGCGAAAGGGGTCAAAGCCATTGGAGCCAAAAATGTCAGAACTGTCGTAAGACTGAAGTGCCATCACTGGAATTGCTTTGATGGTAGATCTGTACTCCATCTAAAGAAGACATGTGCTGAGGACTGCAATGTGTGATCCCCATTGTACATGTAAGAACCTGAGGAAGAACTTCAAGTAGTGGGAAACTGAGCTTTTTGAACATGGAACTATTGGTTATTGTAGCGGAAGCCCCAGTACCCAGCTGGAATTGGACATCCCAGTTCTCAACATGCAGGTGCATGAAAGGTTTCTTTGGTTCATGTACAAGAACAGAAGGATGCTAGGTACAATCCACAGGCTGGAATGATTCACAACTAGTAGAAATGCTGTAGCAGGTTTGAACTGTTAAAGACTCATCAGAAACCAAATGGTCCAGGAACATGGCATCATCAACTTTGACCTGATAGACATCCACTGCATCAGAATAATGGGTGGCCATGTTAACACATCGGTCCCATAATTTCTTTCAGCAAATGTCTTGAATGTGACCAATCTTTTTGCAAAACAAACATTTAGTTCAGCAGAAATGACATGTGTACCTATTATGAGAGATTTGGCACTGAGGGCAGGATTGCAATTTGCTGCCATTATGTAGCTGCTGCAGGCATGCTGCAGTCTCTTTATGGTGGCTGGTAGGACAATAGCTACTTGTGGAGAAAACTGACATATATCAACAGCAGCCACTACAGGTGGCAACATTTCTAGCTCTGTGGTGTCAAACAATTCCCACACTTCGAATGACATCCTCAAGCATAGGGTTTGATAATTTGAAGGCTTCCACCCAAAGTCTGGAATCAATAACATTTTGAACTATAGCATCCTTCAAAATGGTGCCCTGTACAACTTACCACAATGACATATGATAGCCACTGGCTATAGGACTGGGTAGCTTGGCACTCCATTCGGAACAACTTAGATCGGGCAGTGGTAGCCGATTTGACAAGGGCCACAATGACTTCCAGGAAATGAACTGATTCATGCGAAATAAGGGGAAAAAGCTTGGTGCAAATGTGTAAGATATCTACACCAGCCCAAGAAAGAAAATATGATCACTGAACACACCAAAAATGTTGTAAGTGGCGAAGTGTTGAAATAGCTGCAATTTGCTCATCTGCAGCAGCATCAAACGTGTAGGGTGCTGGAGCCAACTGGTATCTGCTGCCATTGTCATCAGTTTGGGTGATGCGTTGAAGCTGAGCTTGCTGCAGAAGCTGTTGGTCCTCAGATGCCAATGTCACCTTGTCCAGCAGCTGCGTGAACTGTGTTGACTGCACCCTAGGAATTTTGTGGAACGATACAGTTTCCTCTTGCTGGACAGTCACCATGGCAAAAAAAAGGGGCAACAAGCTATGATATATTGTGATTATGATCTCTCAGTTGCTTAACTTAGTGCCTCAAGGTAAGAAAGACTTAAACAAGTCATCCAGATGCAATACAACAACAATAATTGCTGTCATTTTTGTGCTCAATGTATGTAACTATATATAAAGGTGTATAATTCTATATTTATGGATTTTAATTACAAGGACAATATCACTTGCAAGTGCTTAGAAGGGGGATGTGTGTCCACTGGATGACTGGCAACCTTTTCACCTCAATGAAGTGCCCAACTATACAACACTAGTAGGAAGAGCCTCTGGTTCACAATGGCAAAGCTAGCCCATACTCTCTGAAATCTGGAGGTATCACTGACTTCTTTTTGTTTCTCCATCTCAAATTCAGCATGAAGGTACACAATTTTACAGTTATTTAAAATGCGCAGATTTGCATGAGAAAGACTTTGAAATCGATACTATTTCAATGCCTTCAGGTGAATGTAACATGTGACATAACCACTGGCCATGATTTAATAACCATCAGTGATGATTAAAGAATATTGAGTGTCTGTAAATACTCTGTCTTGAATTAAAAATACTTATTAGAACCAGTATCACTAATTTTGAGAGATACCTTTTAAACAGCTAAAGAGAATAACCAAAAACAGTAAAACCTAAAATAAATATGTGGTATCATCAATGGGAACACCATGATGGCACCTGCCACCATGCAGCCACAGGTCACATGGCATGCAGTCCACAGCCAGCAGTTTCCAGCTCATGCATTGCACTGCCAAGCTGGATACTGCAGGCATGGCCTGTGCACGTAGCTGTCTCCAGGGTATCTTAGCAACACCAACTGGCCTACCCTCACAGAATAGCTAAACACTGATGTCACTCTGATCACTTTGTGCCACGCCACTACAGATTCACTGACAGCAGGAATATTCATTTGTCACTAGGGCTTTATAAGTGCACATGGTACCACACTCCACCAGTCTCATCCTGGACTATACTATCGATGTTACCTCAATATCACACCACTGGGATTGCCCTCATCTGGACTTTGACTCTGATTGGGACTGGACCTTCTTGCGATTTCTACTATTCAACAATCCAATGACCAGATTCATCCATGGACTTTGTTTATTGCTGTCGCAGTGGCAGTGCTAGTCCAGTTACTTAAGTTATGTGTATTTCTGTTTCTGTCTTCTCTTGTGGAGGAAAAAAACTCATTTTCAACATAGTCAATAAGCTTTCTGGAAATGATAAAGATTTTTTCTGTTCATTATGTGAGACTTTGGAAATTAGTTTAACACAATTTTCACTATCTACACATAAAAAAAAAAACATTATTGAAGAATCAATTACAAAATTCCCATTTATCTTTTACCAATGTAACTCTGAGATTTTTGTGAGAGTTCATTTCTAAAAATGAGAGGTTTATGGGTGCCCTACAGATTTCTTGTCTTGTATCTTCACCACTCCTTCTCCTAATACTATGTGTCTGATATAAATATTTGTTCTTTTGTAAGGAATTTCTATCATAATCTTTCTGTGTCACTCCAAGCAGATTAGTTGCTGGATGCCAGTATATTTATAAAATTAATTCATATTCAAGGTGTGATTCAGAAGTTTCAAGACTGATTCATTTCTGAGTAGAGGAGTGTGCATGGACCAGTTCCGCCGGGTGGGGTAACTAGTGGGGGGTTTCAGGGAACAAACTGATGCTGCGGCAGTTGCATCCAGAACCCTGGAGAGTGCACATCACTTGCAGCGTGAGTGTGTGTGATTGACCTTGGTCAAAAAGTGGGAGATGTGAATATGGAGTGGCACTTGGAGCAGTATTATGCGATTAAGTTTTGCGTGCGACTGAACAAAACTGCCACGGAGACTCTCGGTATGATTCAGGAGGCCTTTAAGGAAGAATCCCTGTCCTGTGTAATGGTTTTCATGTGTGACAAACATTTCAAAGATGACCACCGGAATGTTGAAGACGACGACCGCTCTGGGAGGCCATCATCAAGCCAAACGGATCAAAATGTGGAGAGAGTGTGGGAACTTTTAAACAATGACCATCATTTTGGTACTAGATTAATTGCCAATGAACTGGGACTCAGTCAGAGTATGGTGTGGAGGATTGTGATGGAGAATTTGATGATGTGAAAAATGTGTGCCAAACTGGTGCCAAATGTTTTGTCAGTGGATCAAAAGAAACAGCACCAGGAAATGCTCCAACTGTTGAATGTTGATCTGAACCTTCTGGAGAAAGTGGTTACTGGTGATGAGACCTGGGTCTACAAGTATGATCCTGAGTCAAAGTGTCAAAGCTCATAATGGCACACTGCTTCCTGATCGAAGCCCAAGAAAGCTCACATGAGCAAGTCGTGTGTGAAGTGCATGCTGATTATTTTTTTTAATGGTAAAGGAGTGATTCACAAGGAGTTTGTTGCTCATGGACAGAATGTCACAGGTGACTTTTACGCTGAAGTGCTCCGCCACTTGAGGGATCAAGTTCGCTGCATCTGCCTGCCGATCAAGGGCGATTGGATTCTCCACCACGACAATGCACCCGCCCACACGTCGTGTGCCGCTGCCAAAGTTTTGGACAAAATGTGACAACACTGCCACAGCCACCCTACAGCCCTGGCTTGACTCCAAGTGACTTTTTTCTCTTCCCCTGAATCAAGACAGGACTAAAAGGGAAGTGATTCGACTCGATCGACACCATCCAGCAGGCTTCGATGAGAGCCTTTGACAGCATGACGCCCGAGGCCTTCCAGAAGGGCTACGAACAGTGGAAGATGCGCTGGAAGCACTGTGTTGATGCTGAAGAATTTTAATCCTCTGTACTTAAATGTCCAATAAATTTATAGTTCTGAGTTAAGTCTTGAAACTTTTGAATCACACACTGTATTTACTGAGCATCTCTTTCTAATGCCACACAGAATTGTGACTCATGATGTGGTTCTCAAGGAACTGTGCAGAACTATAAAATAAAAGAAACTAAGTTTGGCTTAACCATTTACCAGATATCCCTTAATAACTATTAACCCCAGATCCTAATGCTTGGCTGAAATAAAATCAGCTGAAGGCACACATGTTTTTTCAATAACCATATATATTCTGCGAAATAGTTCATGCATGAAAAGTCAGATGTCATTGTCCAATGGGTAAATCATTGTGTTGCCATCATCTGGTGCACTGATGAATGGAATGCCTCAGAGCTGGTTCAGGGTTTATATCCCCAACCCTCACCCCTTTCACTGTCCCTTACACCAGGAGAAGTTGGAGTCACATCATATCTATTCCATTGTAAATAATTAATGATAATAACTGAGAAGCATTCAATGTGAGATGATAAGACAGTCACTGAAAGTAACAAAATTGTGTAATAGATTAAAAGTAAATAACACTAATGAGCTACTAGCATTCACATGAAATTGCTGATGCATAGTATTGAAAGTAGCAATTGAATCACTTATTTCTAATAGGATATTTTTCATATTTTTTTGGCATAAGTGTTTTATTGTGGTTAGTGTTTCTTCTGTGGTGGATTCATCATACAATGCTAAAGGGACACCTTTCTCACAGTTGGTGATGTCTCAGGAAGCCAACAAAATTTTCATTCATTTCTGCAAGGTTCCTTCCTGAGAGGAGTAGTTTAGTAGAGAACTGTGATTACAGACCCCATAGTAATTGTGGAACAGGTTTTAGATTTTAACAGGTGGTGACCAAATTTCTGCAACACAGGAAAGCTCTTCATATAACCTTGAGGAAGAGAAATGGAATGTCTGTCAAAACCAGGGTTTAGTCCTGCTAGCTATTTTAAATTGAGATATAACTCAAATGATTCACATATGGTGATGACCTTTAATTTCATCAGAGCACACTTTGCCAATAACAAATCATTTGACTCTTCCTCAATGTCTGATGTTCAACAAAATGTTCGAATCAAATAAAAGAAAACAATAGTCTTCAGAAAGGTTACATGACCCTTCCTCAGTATTCAGTGTACTACAGAAGTGGTCCAATCAAACATAAGAAAATAACAGTCTTCAAGACAGTCATTAAATGCATCCCATACAAGTATGTACAGTATTATAAAGATATACTGACAGTTCCTGTACAAAAGGGCTAGCCAAAGACTAAAATACCACTAGATGTTTATACCTCCCAGCTAAAGTAGCAAAGTACGTGTTAGTTGTATATACACATACATTACATTACATTTATCATTTTCCATGGATCCCTTGGAGAGGAGTCTCTGGGATGTGGAAAGAGTCAAATGGATATTGTACAATTCTAATGCAGACAGAGTTATGAGCTATAATCCTTGTGAAGATATTCATCGATGAAGTAGAAGGAGTAGGCCAACAGGAAGTTCTTTCATTCACTCTGAAACTGATCTTTATCACTTACAAGACCTTTGATATGCTCTGGTAAGTTATTGAGTATATGAATATCCATGTATTTGACTCCTTTTTGTACCAGTGTTAAGCTTTTATAGTCCTTATACAGATTGTTTTTGTTTTTGGTATTATAATCATGTTTTGCACTATTTTGTGTAAAAAGAGACATGTTGGAAATGACAAAGGGCATCAATGAGTATATGTATATAAAAATAATGTTCTTCTAACACTCTAGTGTCTATATCTGTTTCTAAAAAAGATAAAACCTTAAATATTCTGGACAAAATAGCAAATTTCTGAAGTCATTGCTAAAATGTCCATAGAGATGGGATTTGTAGTGTTGTAACATTGATAATGTTTCAGTTGTTTCAGGTTTTTGAGAGTAACTGTATATTTTTTTCGACTCAATTGTGCATGAAACTCTGTGTAACAACTTTACTCTTTGTTTGTTAACAAATTAAGTTGGCTGCTTTAAAGTCCTACTCTAGTTCTCTTGATAAAAATGTCCATACGTCTGATAACACTCCCTAAATATTGGTTTGCATTAAGTACACCATCCAATTATTTTACATCACTACCATAACTGACATCTGTTCCTGCAGTAATAACCTTTCCAGCAATTGATGATATTCTGACATAGAAAACATCATGGATATGCCACTGAATTCATTAAAGTTTTTACCACTTTCCATTGGTCAACCAAACGTTTGTGCATAAAAGTAATATAGCTTCATTCATCTCAATGTTACCATTCCTAAAAGTGAAAGGGAACATTTCTCTTGATACATGAGACTAAGGAGTCTCATTAATGACTGATATTCATGTTACTTATGTTTATAACATCGTCTTTCTAATTGATGTACCTCATTCACCCAGTCTCAGTGAGATATCTGTCAGTTCCCAGTAGCCTATAGACTACACATAAACTCACTTTCATATGCTATAACTTGTCTTAATTTGTGTCTGTTACTACGTGATTGGCTGCAGCTTGCTGTCAACACTTAATAACTTCAATATTGACCATTGCAGTCTGTTCTTACTTTCAGCATCTACAGGATTCATCTCTTGAGCCAGAATTACAGAAGACTTCCTCCTATTTCTGTTATTTTTAGTTCCTTTCTAACTTTTTGATCTGTACTGCCCCTCCTCACCTACTTTCCTTGAGCTACTATCAAAGTAATGACTGGGCCAAAGACCTTAACATTTCATATCTTCTGTCACAAGACATTTTTGTTAGTCCTTTATTTTTGACAAATAATATATTCTTATTTTATTTCAATGTCATAACAGTTTTTAATATTTATTTTAAAATTCTGTTTGAAATCTGTTCTTGTCACATTATAACATGATACTCCAAGACAGGGTTCATTTGTAAGTACAAAATTTTCTAGCACAGGGTGACATGAAAGGTATTATGATGATATATAATATGAAGGATTAGTAAATAATGGTAGAAGATATCAGTAAGATTTTAAAGTGACTTACATATTTTTGTTTTGTTTAATGTTTCAGGAGGAATGTGGTACCATGTTCAAGTAGAAATCTTTGAGAGATCTGAATTTTATATTGGTTGGGAGTGGGAAACACGTGTGGTGGAATGCCTAGGAAATTTTAAAGTGAATGGAGTTAAAGGCTGGGGTGCAGCTGAATGGCAGTACCGTCACATGGGGGGTCGTCCAGATGAGGTAGCTTCCAGTGATCCAGAATGGGCAAAATCCATTGAAAAGGCATAAATACTATTATAAAAAGTGTATATTCATGTGCTGAGTGTCACATCATAGAATCCTTTATGTTTCAAAAGATTCATTTGTTATCTTGATGTGAGTGAACTGATTTGTATATTATGTTATGAAAAAGTAATTTTTGATCCATAAACAATGTAATTTCCATTTACAATTATTGAGTAATCATTGCAGCATTTGCATTGGATATCAGAATATCTCACATTTGCAACTGAAGTTTCATGAAGTGAAGTGCTTTAGTTAATGTATTACCCTCTTTAGTCAGTAGGAAATGGAATACGTATTTGGAGTGAGCAAATGACAAGATGAATAAAATGAAATTCCATCAGAAATGATGTGCTGACATTTTTTAACTTGATTACATCCACAGAATAGACAAATTGACACACTGCATTGTTTAAGTTACTGCAATATTGTAACAGGCAATTAAGTCAGTGGTGTAATTTACTCTTTTCAGCTGTTGTTTGCCCACAACACTAGTATACAAATGTTTGATGCACAGGTTGATGAACACAAAAAAATCAGTAATTGTGATAGAAGTAGATGAAAAAAGTGGCACACAAAGAACAGAAATATTAAGAAATAAAAATATTAAGAAACTAGTAGAAAATTATAACAAATGAACATTCAGAAGCATGATCAATATCAAAGTCCCCTCAGTGTTGTCGGAAAGTTCTTGTAGAATGTAAATTCTTCTGAATTAAAGAAGACTATTCACCAAAGGCAGAAGTGCTGTGGATAAGCACACAGAAATGACAGAAACTTCAGACACACACAAAAACACATATACACATGCCTATGCCCATATATGGTACTATATTTTGGCACATGGACTGGTTGTGGTAGGGGTAGTGTCAAGTGACGTGAGTAGAAGGAGAGGGAGTTGGGAGGCAGGGAGAGGGAGTGGGGATGAGTGGCTGGGAGCTTGGAGGGAGGCAGCTGGTTTGCTGGCTAGGAATGTGGGAGGGAGGGTTGGCAGGTATATGGGCTTGTCATTTAATACACAATTGCATAAGCCAGTGGGGTGTAGTTCACAGTGAAGGCACAGTGAAGGCATGACTTTGGAGTGAGTGACAGGATGGAGGAAGGTAAACTGTTGGTTGGAGTGTTTGGGGACAGTGCATTACCAGAGACTGAGGTCAGGACAATTACAAGAGTGGAGGATGTATTGTAAGGATAACTCCCATTTCTGTAGCTCAGAGAAGCTGGTGGTGGATAGAAAGATCCAGATGGTCCAGGTTGTGAAGCACTCATTAAAACTGAGCATATTGTGCTCAGGTGCATATTGTGCTCAGCTACATGTTGTGGCACCATGTGCTCAACTTTATTCTTGGCAGCAGTTTGGAGGGATCTATTCATCCTGGTGGACAGCTCATTGGTAGTCATACCAACATAAAAAGCTGTGCATTGTTTGCAGCAGAGTTGTTATGTGACATGACTGCATTCAAAGGTTGCCCAGCCTCTGATGAGGTAGGATAAGCCTGTGACAGGACTGGAGCAGGAGGTTCTTGGTGGGTGAATTGAGCAGGTCTTGGACCTTGGTCTGCCACAGGGATATGATCCCTGTGGTAAGGGATTGGAAGTGACATGGCGATGGACTAAGATGTTATGTAGGTTGGATGGGTGATGTAACATCACTTTAGGAAGGGTAGGGAGGATCTTGGGTATGATGTGTCTCATTGCGTGGCAGGATGGGAGATAATCAAAGTCCTGGCAAAGGATATGGTCCAGTTGTTCCAGTCTACAGTGATATTAGATGACAAGGGGACACTCATTTGTAGCTGATTTTTGGAGGTGATGAGAGGACTGGGGATGTGTGAGGGTATGGAATGGGAGATCTGTTTCTGTACTAGGTTTTGGGGGGTGTTTATTGCCTGTCTGTGAAGGCCTTCATGAGGCATTCAGCATACTGAGCAAGGCAGTTCTTATCACTGCAGATACATTGTCCATAGGTGGCTAGGCTGCATGAGAGGGATTTTTTTGTGTGGAAGGGATTACAGCTGTCAAAAAAGCAGGTACTGTTGGTGGATAGTGGGTTTTCTGTGGGCAAAGGTGTAAATGGAGCCTTCACAGAGGTGGAGATCAACATCCAAGTAGTTGGTGCACTGGGTAAAGGACCAGGTGAAGCGGATTGGGGAGAAAGTGTTGAGGTTGAGAATGAATATGGATAGGGTGTCTTGACCTTGAGTCCAGATCACAAAGATGTATTCAATGAACCTGAACTGGACTAGAGGTTGAGAGTTTTGGGAGGTTAGAAAGTTTACTTCTAGATGGCTCACAAATAGGTTGGCATGGGAAGTTACCATGCGGGTGTCCTAAGACGGTGCCAAATCTTTGTTTGTATATCTTCCATTCACAGGAAAAGTAGTAATGGATCAGGATACAGTTAGCAAATTGTATAAGGAATGAAGTGGTGGGTTTGGAGTATGAAGGATGTTGGTAGAGGAAGTGTTTGAAAGTGGCAAGTCCACTGGCATGAGGGATGATGGTGTATAGGAACATGACATCAACTGTGATGAGTAAAGATCCAAGAGGTAAAGGGGTGGTGAAATGTTGGTGAAGGAAGGGGTTAGTATCTTTGATGTGGAATGCTAGTTTTTGAGCAATTGGTTAGAGGTGTTGCTCAACAAGAGTGGAAATTCTCTCTGTGGGATGATGGGGTGTTCAGGATTGTTGTGTTTGTGGATTTTGGGCCACATGAAAAGATTGGTGTGTGGGATGCTGTTGAGGTGAAAAGGGTGATGGACTCAGGGGAGGTATTCTGGAAAGGGCCAATGGATTTAAGTAGGGACTGGAAGTTATGTTCTCGGACTTCTCTGAGCCACCAGCAACTCATTCCCAGTCACTCTCCCTGCCTCCCACCTCCCTCTCCATCTACACACGTCACTTTGTGTGTGTCCCTATTGAAAATTCAATTTTTTAATTTTTATTTTTTATTTTTTGCTGTGAGTGGTCTCCTTTAATCCAAATCAGTGGTAACCAGGTAACTTAACCATATGATAACCTGTGGTGTGGTTATTATGAAGTCATCCCAGTCGCCTTGTGTTCTTCTTATTGCACATTCACTAATAGTTTGTTCTGCTGTTTGCTTCATTTCAGTACAACTATAGTATGAGTTGTATTAATATCCTGTCTATAAAGGGATGCTATGCCACTTTCATGCCTGGTTGTGATGCTGTTAATGCAGCTCCAGCTGCATGTCTGTAGGAAGTATAGTTTTATCAAACTGATTCTCTAGGTACCGTGCAGCAGACAGTGTCAAATTAGCTCTCCAGTGCTCTTCTAAATTGCAAAAGGTTGTTTGATGGAGACTGTTGAGATATCATACAGGTTTCCTTGATTTAAGCTTGGTACTTGCATGGTGAGAAAGGATTTTGTTAATTGGAGAGTTTCTAGGGACTGACCTTTTGCATATCTTCAATTCCCATTCCACTACCTGTTGCAGCACAACACCTGATGGTGTTACATTAGTTAGGAGTGGTGAGCATTATGCTTAGATATTTAGGATTCATGATGTGGTTGAATTGTGTTATGTAATGGTTTAAGTAATAAGACACCACCAAATGTTATAAATACTGTAGGTCTGAGAGTAAACTGGTGATGACTAGAAAAGCAGTTAAGTTATTAATGATGTAGGTGGGAAGATGTAAAGAAATAAACAACCTAGACACAATATGAAAAAAATCAGGTAAGCATATGGAAAAAAATAATTGGGAAAAATGAAGAAAAAACAAATATCATACCCAAGTAGTAACTTTGGGACAGGAAGGAATGAAGAGGATTATCATGACCGTGTATATGGCTAAGAGAAACAGAAATATGTGGACAGGACAGGAGGAACTAAAGGAATAGGTATTAGGATTAGTTTCTGATCTAATCATAGACAGGTAGCCTACTTATTCTAAAGCAGTTTATTCTTTCGAGAGACATGCAGGAACTGGCAACCAAAGATCATGAACATAAGCAACAGATAAACCATGTCTGTAGTTGCTGCGGTTGACAAGTTGGCCGGTGTCAATACTGGCAGTTGAAGTTACCATGCATGGAAACAAATTTCACAAAAATCATGTACACAAAGAATGAAAATTTTTTGTTCTAATTTTTCCACATATGCTGCTCGGAGTATGAGACCTCTTCATCGTCATTCTTCTATAGCTCTCTGTTTGCCTCCATACTTGTGTGTATGAGTGAACAAAACCTTTTATGAGTCAATAAAAGAATTAAAGTATCTGTTCACTAGATTTCTGTTGAGCCTGGTGGTCTAATGGTAATGATAAAGGTTTATGAGTCAATAATAGTATTAAGGCATTTGTTCATTACACTTCTGTTAAACCTAGTGGTCTAATGGTAAAGCATGTGCTTGGAAACTTGTTTTAATACCAGTGGACCATGGAATACATCAGTCTGCCTTTACCCTAGCCTTCATTTCTCAATGGTGTGACAATTTGCAAAAAAACAACATGTTGCTTGGATTGTACATTAAACAGTATGTTCCTTTTTCCCAGCAGGATTATTGAGGTAGGTCAGGGATACACAAG
This sequence comes from Schistocerca cancellata, assembly GCF_023864275.1. Taxonomy (NCBI): domain Eukaryota; kingdom Metazoa; phylum Arthropoda; class Insecta; order Orthoptera; family Acrididae; genus Schistocerca; species Schistocerca cancellata. The sequence goes on from NC_064629.1 coordinate 369,259,690, forward strand.
TCACCGAAGTGGGGTCCACTCGAAAGATTTGCACCAGGCTGTTGAGCTGCACCGAATTATTACCACAACTCTTTGTATATTGATTTGTAATGGAATTATTCTTGCCTTGTTAATTAGTTCAATGGTATGATCTTTCATTGAGAAATGAACAATGAAGGAAATGACTCATGAGAAATGTTTTCATTTATGAAAAAAATTAAGTTAAGATTTTGGCATCACAAATACAATTAATTTTAAGCTGTTCATTGAGAGAAACCAATATTCTTGTATTGATTTTGAGCAGTGTAAACCATGAATGGCCCATAACTTATGGTGAGCTGTGCATTTCATATGATAATATTTAATAATACACTCCTGGAAATTGAAATAAGAACACCGTGAATTCATTGTCCCTGAAGGGGAAACTTTATTGACACATTCCTGGGGTCAGATACATCACATGATCACACTGACAGAACCACAGGCACATAGACACAGGCAACAGAGCATGCACAATGTCGGCACTAGTACAGTGTATATCCACCTTTCGCAGCAATGCAGGCTGCTATTCTCCCATGGAGATGATCGTAGAGATGCTGGATGTAGTCCTGTGGAACGGCTTGCCATGCCATTTCCACCTGGCGCCTCAGTTGGACCAGCGTTCGTGCTGGACGTGCAGACCGCGTGAGACGACGCTTCATCCAGTCCCAAACATGCTCAATGGGGGACAGATCCGGAGATCTTGCTGGCCAGGGTAGTTGACTTACACCTTCTAGAGCACGTTGGGTGGCACGGGATACATGTGGACGTGCATTGTCCTGTTGGAACAGCAAGTTCCCTTGCCGGTCTAGGAATGGTAGAACGATGGGTTCGATGACGGTTTGGATGTACCGTGCACTATTCAGTGTCCCCTCGACGATCACCAGTGGTGTACGGCCAGTGTAGGAGATCGCTCCCCACACCATGATGCCGGGTGTTGGCCCTGTGTGCCTCAGTCGTATGCAGTCCTGATTGTGGCGCTCACCTGCACGGCGCCAAACACGCATACGACCATCATTGGCACCAAGGCAGAAGCGACTCTCATCGCTGAAGACGACACGTCTCCATTCGTCCCTCCATTCACGCCTGTCGCGACACCACTGGAGGCGGGCTGCACGATGTTGGGGCGTGAGCGGAAGACGGCCTAACGGTGTGCGGGACCGTAGCCCAGCTTCATGGAGACGGTTGCGAATGGTCCTCGCCGATACCCCAGGAGCAACAGTGTCCCTAATTTGCTGGGAAGTGGCGGTGCGGTCCCCTACGGCACTGCGTAGGATCCTACGGTCTTGGCGTGCATCCGTGCGTCGCTGCGGTCCGGTCCCAGGTCGACGGGCACGTGCACCTTCCGCCGACCACTGGCGACAACATCGATGTACTGTGGAGACCTCACGCCCCACGTGTTGAGCAATTCGGCAGTACGTCCACCCGGCCTCCCGCATGCCCACTATACGCCCTCGCTCAAAGTCCGTCAACTGCACATACGGTTCACGTCCACGCTGTCGCGGCATGCTACCAGTGTTAAAGACTGCGATGGAGCTCCGTATGCCACGGCAAACTGGCTGACACTGACGGCGGCGGTGCACAAATGCTGCGCAGCTAGCGCCATTCGACGGCCAACACCGCGGTTTTTGGTGTGTCCGCTGTGCCGTGCGTGTGATCATTGCTTGTACAGCCCTCTCGCAGTGTCTGGAGCAAGTATGGTGGGTCTCACACACCGGTGTCAATGTGTACTTTTTTTCATTACCAGGAGTGTAATAATAATAATAATAATAATAATAGTAATAATAATAATAATAATAATTATTATTATTATTATTATTATTATATATTTATAGTTACCTTTTATAATTTTGTACCATTACATTAACACTTCTCTTCTAAAGAGGTATACAATACTCTGAATGTAGGTGGCTAGGTTCAAATAGAATGATGTACAGACACCTTGGAGAAATATTCCATACTTTATTGCAGTGAACATAAACCATACATATACAAGGAACACTTGCATGATATGCACATTTCGAGAGACATGCAGGAACTGGCAACCAAAGATCATGAACATAAGCAACAGATAAACCATGTCTGTAGTTGCTGCGGTTGACAAGTTGGCCGGTGTCAATACTGGCAGTTGAAGTTACCATGCATGGAAACAAATTTCACAAAAATCATGTACACAAAGAATGAAAATTTTTTGTTCTAATTTTTCCACATATCTCTCTCTCTCTCTCTCTCTCTCTCTCTCTCTCTCTCACACACACACACACACACACACACACACACACACACACACACACACACACACCACTTCACACACTTAACTTCAGTTTCACAATTATTATTGCTCTTCACTAAGCTCACTTCAACAGTTTTCTGAATACACAGTTGCCTGAAACAATCAAAACAGAGAAGTAGCAACAGAAACATTCTTTGTACAAAATACATCTCACATATTCTTGAATGACATGGCAGGCCTGTGTCAACATTAATAATTTATGTATTCTTCTGCACTAGAAAATTAATTAGATGTTAGCATTTTTTCAGCTCTTCCTTAAATATTTTTATTAAAATGCCACCTGACGGCACTGTTAACACATGAAGCAGTAAGGAAGGTGTATAAGTGTAGCAGAGGTGAATGGGGATTCCTTCTAATCATGATATGTGCCACAAATGGGGTAATCCACACTCTACAGGCATAAGTGACTTTGACAAATGGAACAATATTATGAGAAGGAAAGTTGCTGCTCACCATATAGCAGAAATGCTGAGTTACAGATAAGCTCAACAAAAAGACTTTCACAAATTTAGCTTCCCTAAGGCCTTTGTCAACACACACACACACACACACACACACACACACACACACACACACACATTCAAGCAAACACAACTCACACAACTGCAGTCTCAGGCAACTGAAACCACACTTTTTGTTGTGCCTATCTGCGAATCAGCATCTCCACTATATGGTGAGTAGCAACTTTCCTTCTCATAATATTGTTACATTCCAACCTGGATTTTCCATTGTTTGATTTTTGACAAATGGAAGATTGCTAGGGCCCAACGCCTGGGAATGGTGAAACTGGTCGGCTGTTCACATGCTGCTGTTGTGAGCATGTATGAAAAATTGTTGAAGGACAGTGGAACTATGTGTAAGTGACAAGGTGTTGGACATCCATATCTCATCACAGAAAATGGAAAGAAAGAATCAAGACAATGTAGTCATTAGAGACATAGCACAAGCTCAGACTATGAAACAATGGAGCAGGAAATTGGCTATGGTCTTTTCAAACTAACTGACCTGGCAGTTTCCTGGAGTGGTTTAGGGAAATCACAGTGAACCTAAATCTGTGTGACCAGATGGGAATTTGAACCATCATTCTCCTGAATGTCAGTCTAATGTGCTAACTAGTATGTTACCTCACTCAGTCAGAAAGTGTAGGCCAGAGGCTTGCCTGCTCTGTAAAACAGGATAGTCATCTATTTGTGGTAGGTCTGATGACTGTGGGCAATGCTGGTGCAGGCACAATGTTTCAGAATACACCATTCAGTGCATATAGCCGAACATGGGGCACCACACTGAGCCACCCTACATATTCCCATGTTACTCAAAAATACCATCAATTTAGATTGAATAGGCACAAAATATTGAGATTAGACCATATACCAATGGAAAAGTGTCACCTGGTTGGATGAATCATGTATCTTGTTACACCAGGTCAATAGACATATCCAGATATGCCATCATCCAGGCAAACAGCAGTTGGGCCATATAGTGTGCAACATTGCAGGCAGATGGAGGCAGTATGATTCTATGGTGGACATTCACCTGAGCTTGCATGGAACTTGTGGCAGTAACTAAGACACCATGTCAGCTGTGGACTATGTGAAAATTATTGTAGACCACCTGCATCCTGTCATGCTAGATGTCTTCCCCAACAGCAATGCTGTCTTCCAGCAGGGTAACTATGTATGTTGTAATGTCAGAATCATGCTACAGTGGTTAGAGGAGCAAGACATTGCAATCATGTTCACTTTTTGTACATAAAATTTGTCTAATTGAAACCTGATGGAACACATCTGGGATACTAACCAGTACCAGCTCTGCTCCCTCAATCCACTGGCGCATAATTCATGGAAATTGCTTGGCCTGTGCATTGACATCTGGTGATACTTCTGGAACCTTACCAAGGACTTGTTGAATAAATGACTTGCAGAATTGCTGCTGTCTCCTGCACCAAATGTGGACCAACACACTATTAAGCATGTGGTCACAAGGTTTTGGCTAATCATGGCAGATCTTTACTATTTATTTCTCTTTGAGAATTATTCCTACTTTTAGAATCACACTTGTTAACTTGGCTGTTTGATGGTGAAAACTCGCTATGTGATTTAAGGTAACATACATTTAAATGATTCTTTTGCAAAACCTGTCTTACTTTAGAATGTGAAGTCATATCATAATAAGCTATACATATTTCTTTTGTTATTTAATTTAATTTATTTTGACTTCTATGGATCCTTGACACAAGTCTATCACTGGAATGGAGAATTTATCAGATTATTGCAGCAATAGCCATATGTAAATGATGATAAGGCTACAATCTAAATAATATGTAAACAGATAGATGAAAAGTGAGGTACAAGCACTGAGATCTTTGTAGTCATATTAGTCACAAAAGCTATAAGGCTTACACACTACTTCATAGATAAACCATTTTGTTAAGAAGTGAGCTGCGCGGAGTGGCCGCGCGGTTAGAAGCGCCATGTCACTAACCGTGCGGCCTCTCCCGCTGGAGGTTCGAGTCCTCCCTCGGGCATGGATGTGAGTGTTGTCCTTAGTGTTAAGTTAGTTTAAGTAGTGTGTAAGTCTAGGGACTGATGACCTCAGCAGTTTGGTGCCTTAGGAATTCACACACGTTTGAGCATTTTTTTTTTTTTTTTGTTAAGAAGTGAGGTACCAGTGCAACATTGTAAGTTCATATAGTAATATGTAAAAGTAAACTCATTTCACAAAGTATTACACATTGTCAAAAATTTCTCTAAAGAATAGAAAGAGGGATCCAAAAGATACATTCAGATTCCCAGTGACTGACTGCATATGGACTTGAAATTTACTGTATATCTTTGTGCTTTAATAATATGCTCCCTTCCATACCATACTGAGATTTTTTATATCTTTGTGGAGATTATGTTTACTTCTTGCATCATGATCATGATATGCACTGTTTATTTTGTGAATTTTATGGTTCTTGTTGACAATGAATATAAGTGAAAAAATGATCCTAATGTCAGGCAAAGAGGCATTTGGTCACTGAGTGCCCCAGATACAATGCAAAAAAAGTACAGGAAAAATACAGGATGCATGGTATGATGCAAATAATAAACAATTTTAGTTTAAAGGAACGTTACTTATGATGAGATGTGAAGAAATGGTGTAATATTTGTTTGGGAATTAGCTGAATTTCAAAGTAATTGTATTCCGGCATGTTTATTATCTTTTAGCATAGTTTTATTACTTTATGAAACAGATATGTTGAATATCATTGTTAAGTGATCTTTGAATGAATAACCAACTAACTAAAACAAAAATTGCTCATCCTGCATATGGCTCATCATTTATCTTTTGTACCACTTTTATGACATCTGCATCAAAAAACTACACTGATACATGCAGTCAAGGAATAACTGAATTTCATTCTATGGATTACCTGAGTTCTTGACTTGTCTTAACTGCAGTCCAAGAAAACTTGCATTAACTGGAAACTATGCAACACAAACAGGTGGAAGACGAATAACAATACATGATCCCTAGGAATTGTGGCTTATAAAGAGTTAACAACTAATGAACGTGAAACTAATCACTGATTTTCAGTGTTCACATGAAAACTAGCAAAAAAATTACAGGAAAAATACAGGATGCATGGGATGATGTAAATAATAAACAATTTTAGTTTAAAGGAACGTCAATTTTATATATAGCGTTTTCAGCTGTGTACATTTATAAATAGCAATAAATAAATACTTTTGTGAACATCTAGTGTCAGGAGAGCTGTTTCTAACACAAAATTATTTAAAAATAAATTATAACATCTCACAATAAACATTTTGTGAGAGTAATATATAAAAAATTTTCAAGTCTTGTACCATAAAATAATACATGTTGCTGTTTTTGTAAACAGTAACAGTAAGGTAACGAGATTCCTTTATAAACTCAGTCTTGTCTGTGAAGGGTGGATGTCCTTTCCAATAATTATCTTTGGTAAATACACTTTTAGTCAGGTACAAACATAAGTACATAATTATTTAAGTTTTACAAGCTTGTAATATCCTGAGATCTCTCTTCCGATGTTTCTCAATACATGACCAAGGTTTTGGATCGAGATCAGTAACATGGACATCAAAGGCATATAGCATACCTTCATCATCAGTTACAATTTGCTCCAGGTACATGCCGCATGGTGACCTGTGAACAGGAAAGTTATTGTATTTGCCTGATTGATATACTAAGATACTTAGGAGACTCATATGTTCAAATCCCTGTCTAGAAATTTCTCTTTAAGGGTCTTTGGGGACCTCTGTAACAGACTTACTGTACTGTGGATGAATCCTTTGTTAACACTTATCCTTTAAAATAATGACTAATTTCTCATGATATCAGTGTCCATAAAACAATAAATTTAAAATATTATTTTGCTAAGAAGAAGAAATGAAAATGACAGAAAATTTTGATTTCTGTCCTATGGCACTGCCAACATGTTGATTGGCGCTGTTTAGCACAAATGCAAAACTTTTTAACTTTTATTCATTATTCTCAATTTCATAATGAAATAAAATTGTGATACATCATTCTGGCAATTGTGTGCTATTGCTTCATCTGCTGCAGTGAAGATAAATTAGTATTTTTACTGAGCCACATGTGAAAGCACCCACGTGATTTACCAACTGACCTGCCTACACTGTGAAGCTTTCTATGTGGGAATGACCAGCAAAAAACTGTCCATTCACATGAATGGACACAGGCAGACAGTGTTTGTTGGTAATGAGGATCACCCTGTGGCTAAACATGCCTTGGTGCACGGCCAGCACATCTTGGCACAGTGTTACACCGTCCGGGTTATCTGGATACTTCCCACTAACACCAACCTGTCAGAACTCCGGAGATGGGAACTTGCCCTTCACCATATCCTCTCTTCTCGTTATCCGCCAGGCCTCAATCTCCGCTAATTTCTAATTTAAATTTGCTGCCGCTCATACCTCACCTGTCTTTCAACAACATCTTTGCCTCTGTACTTCCGCCTCGACTGACATCTCTGCCCAAACTCTTTGTCTTTAAATATGTCTGCTTGTGTCTGTATATGTGTGGATGGATATGTGTGTGTATGCGAGTGTATACCCGTCCCTTTTTCCCCCTAAGGTAAGTCTTTCCGCTCCCGGGACTGGAATGACTCCTTACCTTCTCCCTTAAAACCCACATCCTTTCGTCTTTCCCTCTCCTTCCCTCTTTCCTGATGAGGCAACAGTCTGTTGCGAAAGCTTGAATTTTGTGTGTATGTTTGTGTTCGTTTGTGTGCCTGTCAACCTGCCAGCACTTTCATTTGGTAAGTCACATCATCTTATATATATATATATATATATATATATATATATATATATATATATATATATATTAATTTGCTTATCATTACCAATATATCTCTTTTCCCAAACATAGTGCAAAGCATGAATATAAAGCTAGGACCAAATACAAACTCTATAAAGACAACATGGGTTTAACGCATGCACAGAAAGAAGACATAAATGTGGGCACATATGTATTAAGTGGATCATCTTCAATGTTTTGTTGATAATATAGTAGAACATCAGACTAAATTAAAGAATTTTCTGTTGGGCAACTCTTACTGTATTTAAGAGTATCTTCACAGGAACTCTTAAAACTAATATGCTGGGTTACATTATGATTAATCTAGCACTGCAAAACTATTATCAATTGTATAGTTAAGTCATTTTCTTTTATTATACTCAAATAAAATGTCCAGGTTTGAGTTCTTTTCATATCCCAGAGAGTGTCCTCTGTGTGATCAACAAAATATGACTCATGTAAATGTACTCTAATGTTACTTTCTTGTCTTTTGTACAGACAGTTTTATTGTGTTACTGTGTTCTTAATAATAGTAAAATTACTTCAGAGATTTATTTCTCACCAGAATTCTTGTATAGACTCAAAACCAAATTTCCCACATGTTAAAAAATGCCTTGATTTCTTAGCTCCTCTTATACCAACACACAGATCTGATGCTTTGAAAATCTTTTACATTACATTACATAGAGAGCTGTCTCTGAAACGTGGAAAGAAATCAAAGATGTACATTTACTTTAATGTATCTGTCTCTAATGAAATGACTTAACATTATGAAGGACTGTTATATTATGGTGCCTTATGATAATTATAAAATAATTTACATCTGTTTAACAGCTTGTGTGAAGATACTCTTCAGTGGAGAAGGAGGAGTTGCCCAACGCAGCATTCTTTAATTTATGTTCATCCACCTTCCAACAAGTATAATGACAGCAGCTGCTATGTTTATATGCAATAATGATAATACCTTCAGCTGTGTGTACCAGTTTTGATTTATTTGCACCTTGTTTTGTAGGTACAATTCACCATCTTTATATCCCTAGTTACAGCAAATATATCCTTCTTAACAGTATAAAAATGAATTCATCATACTACATAAATGAATGATATGTTTGCTGTGTCTAGGGACCTGAAGACTGTGAACTGTACCACCAAAAATGGTCATAAATAAATAAAAACTAATACATACAGCTGAAGGCATTGTCATTATAGCACATTCTTCAACTGTCTTAAATTTGACTCTTTGTCATCATGACATTTAATATGCACTTACAGGCTGTACTAATGTTAACTCCTTAAAGTCTTTGTAGAGGTTGTTTATGGTCTGGGTGCTAGAAAACAGAAATATTGGTAATGCTAAAGGAAATTACTGAATACACACACACACACACACACACACACACACACACACACACACACACACACATATATATATATATATATATATATATATATATATATATATATATAAAATAGAGGGAAACATTCCACGTGGGAAAAATATATCTAAAAAGAAAGATGATGAGACTTACCAAACAAAAGCGCTGGCAGGTCGATAGACACACAAACATACACACAAAATTCTAGCTTTTGCAACCAATGGTTGCCTCATCAGGAAAGAGGGAAGGAGAGGGAAAGACAAAAGGATTTGGGTTTTAAGGGATTGGGTAAGGAGTCATTCCAATCCCGGGAGCGGAAAGACTTACCTTTGGGGGAAAAAAGGACAGGTATACACTCACACACACACACACACATATATATATGTGTGTGTGTGTGTGAGTGTATACCTGTCCTTTTTTCCCCCAAAGGTAAGTCTTTCCGCTCCTGGGATTGGAATGACTCCTTACCCTCTCCCTTAAAACCCAAATCCTTTTGTCTTTCCCTCTCCTTCCCTCTTTCCTGACGAGGCAACCGTTGGTTGCGAAAGCTAGAATTTTGTGTGTTTGTTTGTGTGTCTATCGACCTGCCAGCGCTTTTGTTTGGTAAGTCTCATCATCTTTCTTTATATATATAGTAAAGATTGAGACAGATATAAAAAACTTAAAATACACAATAAAAACTCCTTAAAATAGTGCTGCACCACCTGCATATCTGCTAATGTGCATGAACTGGGATTCAAGTGGAACAAGGACTGAAGGAATAAGTTTTATGAAACTAAAAACATAGCTTTGCTGTGAAATAAAAGTGAAGAAATTAACAAAACAAAGGCAGGTTGTTGAAAAGTTTTTCTATGGATTCAAAACATGTTAGGTAACATCCAAAAGTGTGGTGCTCCATCCTGTGCATTGTAACATGCTCTGGTCTCCTTCGGCATACTACCTGCAAGGTGATCAGGACTTTGCTGCTTGAACCCATCCCACTCTTCAGCGGTGGCACTCCTAAGATGATCCTGTGTGTGAGGAAGGTTCCTGCAGTGACACAGAACAAGTTTCGCTTGGCCCAAAACATTATCCATTGGGTTCAAGTCAGCAGCCTTTACATTTGGCTGGATCCTGCCTCCTGGGGGATGGTTTTCACAAGGTAAGTGTGGTGTTTTTGCACATTATCATCTCAAAAGATGAATCTGTCGACAAAATGTTGACTTTAGGATTGTACAATAGGTTGAATGCTATACAGCCCTCAAATTACCCTTTATTATTATGAGAAGCATGGACATCAACATCATATTGGCCCAAAATTTGACTCCCTCCCTGCTGAATGCATGGTGCTACATGTCTGAGATGTGTTTTGGTAGCTGGCCATCTCCACAGTCTTCTAAAATAGTCATCAGACATCAGAGAAACTCTACATCTGTCAATGGAGAGAACCTAATATCATTGATCTGGACTACATTCCATGTGTTTCCTTACCCATTTTCTTCATGCACCATGGGTCAAGGATTTTGTAATTTGAATGAAGATGCTATAGTGTACTCTAATGTAGTAGGCAGCATCCCAAGCTGACAACTTTTCTTGGCATTAAGTAAGATGGTGCACATGGTTCAGGCTTCAAATGACCCTTTGAGACATGATGACAAGTAGAACAGTATACACAAGCTGCTTTGTTCCATTCCAGATTGGAGATGCATAACATTCTGCTGAACTGCACTTAAAATGCTAGTTTATTTTTACCTAGATTACACAGGTGGCAATACATAATATTTCCTGTGGCCAAAAGTGTATCAAGAAAGAAGTTACCTATTAAAAACTGCAAACTATGCAAGTCATGGAGGTGGTGCACATTTATTTTAACAGTTCATATAAGACCTAAAATTGAAAATTATTGTATTGTTATAAGCATACTTACTCAGTTGCTTGCTGAAAAGTAAGCATTACTGAGCAGTCTTTGAATGTTGCTGCTAGTAAATAACGATGAATTTCCAATAAATCTGAATTCACTGATTTTTTTAACACCATTGGAATGTACTCATAATCCTTAAAACTTTCATATTTCTTGTAGGTATGATAGATCCAGCTGGCCCCACGTATCTGTTGTTGCTGCCCTCGAACAATAAGATCAAGTACACAATGTTTTGGTAGCTGTCCTTCAGCGAATGTACATTTATTTTCACTGAAATTTTTGGCAGCTGTCTCAACAAGACTTTTTGGCAGATGTAATGGATACTGGCTGTCCAGAAGTATAGTTGCATCTTTGATTTCAGGTGCAGAATTCTTTTTTACATGAGTGAGTGCTCTGATTATGATATCACAGAATTTATGGACAAGCCTGCAACAAAGCATTGCATCACTATAATAGTCATATAATTGAAAACATGTTATATTCTGATTTGTTTTTCCTTAAGTTTGAAGTGTGAAGTTTACTACAACACAAATAAAGGCCATGTTGTAATCTTCACTACAAAAGTAGTAGTTTTATAGCATTGGTAGAAATGGATCAGTTAATAAAATAATATAAGAGGGCTTTACCTGTTAGTGCTCTTGTCCAATGAGGCAGAGAACCACTGAAGAAGTACAGAAGACAAATCATTTGAGCTTCTTCCATCACCATATACAAGTACTCCATTCTGTGGCAAGAAAGGAAATGATTTAATAACACATAAGTCACTTGTGTATTTGTCTCACTAAATTAAAACAGTCCATATTTTAGAGTCCAGGCCAGTGTTTCCTAACTGTGCTACAGGGGCATAGCAACATTTTTTTAGCATTAGATGCCTTCTATGACAGTAATGAACCCACTGCATCATTTACTGAGAAGCACTCATATCGATATATTTTAGTACATAAAATTGCTTTAAATTATCCATCCCTTTCCATACCAGTCTTTTTATTTGTATGTATTTTATTTGCTTCCTTCATGTGGTTTAAATTTTCACATTTGGTTTATTTTTTAGAATTTTCCCCAGCCAAAACCACCGTTTACTCTCAGTGACATCAGCAAGATAGCTCCTGTGATCTAATCCTGCAGATCCTGATATAAGAGCACTGCTCATCTTGATTTTGACACATTGTAGAAAAGCCTTTTCAAGCAAATGTGGTATTTCAATCAAAGCATGAGGTCAAAATGTCTTGATTTTGATAACTAGTTTTACTTAACAGTTGATGTAATTACTATTAATTAATTGAAACTTGGATGAAGATATACTGATAACTCCCATAATACTTTGCCTAGACAAAATCCATATACAGTTTCATATCACTATGATCAAACAGAGTCGTTTGATATAGCCTACGCACAGTAACATTTCATTTTTGTATGTTTTTAGCCCTTCCAGCCCCCATTCAACCCAGTTCAACCAATATACTGTAAACATTATTTGCGTGTGAACAGAACCACAAATTTGTGAGGAATTCCAAATTCCGTCTAGATGCACTGAATTATCCATGTAATTGGCCATCAGCATAACTTAAAATGATATGAAACTTAGTTTGATCAATTAGACTTATCATAATTTTGATGTAGAGTCAGTCTGAAGTCATGGGAACAGTGTCACAAGCCACCAGACTACAATAACCAGCCTTAGCTGAAAGTGGGGTGTTGCTTAGGGTCATGACACAATACTGATTAGTGTAGCAAGCAGACACTTTGACAACTACAGGTGTAAAGGTTTTCAGTATGGTGCTGTATTGCTTTTGTCTGGTATGAAGGTTGTATCACCGATGCAGTAGGATATATCAGTGCACTGTACTTGTCTCACTGTTTATGCCTGGAAGATAAATAAACATTCTACAAGGTTTTTGTTTATTACATCAAACCAAAGGCATCCACATGATAGTTTGTAGGGTAGGCCCTAGATCTCGAGGTATGGAGCATTTTCAATACTTTGGAAGACGAATGGTGGCTTGTAAGTATCCATTTGAAAATTCCAGCTCTGACCATGTTAAAAAAAAATACATAATACCGACTTGTAAATTATTTTCTTGGAAAGAAGAACACCTGACTATGCCAATTTTTTTCCTTTCCCTAGGAGCTTAGGGGGGGGACTGTGGATTTGGAGTTCTAATAAACACATGCAGATCTCAATGGTAAGTATAGTAACAATATAAATACTTAGCCAGTTAACACAGTTTTTTCTTGAATTCAGTGAGATTAAGTGACACAAATATATGCTTTTTTTATTACCACTAACAGCTCTCTTGTCATAATGGACACTGTCTGTCAAAAGAAGTGAAGTGCCCAGAAGACATGGTCAGATGTCAATGTAACTTTGTAGGCAGGCACATAAATGGTTAGAGCTGAAATTATCTGTAACAGGCAGAACAGCCACCATTAGTGTTGTTCATGTTTAGTCCTGTTACCAGGCCTGTTAGAGCACACAAGGATCATGAAAAGCATTAGGACCCCTAGCGGACACTACCTTGTTGAAGGCATGTTATGTGCAAAGTGGAGAGGCTTGTGAGCTCTGAAAAAGCTGGGATCTGTGCTGGGTATAGCATAGCTACTGGCAGGGTCACCCAAGCCAGACTGGCCCCAGCAAAGGAGCCAAGGAGCATGCCCTATACCATAGGGTAAGGGTTCTCTATAGACTGCTAAATGATCAACCCCTCTAGGGGAGCTAACCTCAAAATGAAAGCCTGGTCCTCTGGATTGGGGGATGAGTGCAGAGTTGATTACCCAGCCTTGTAAAAGCCTGTCATCATGAAAAACTTAGCAAGAAATGCTGGACTGGCCTTATGTAGACAAACTGCACCAAGAAACAGGAATATGGAAATACAGGTGCTTAAATTTGGAACATGGGATGTGCATACACTGCTGCAGGTAGGAGATATGAATATTACTGTGGAAGAGATGCTAAGTTATGCAACAGGTGTCGTTGCACTTCAGGAAATCAGGTTGAAGGGAAGGGGTGAGATTCATAAGCATAAATTCTCCCTATATTATTCAGGAAAAAGATACCAGGGGAGCATGGAGTTGGATTTATAGTTCAAAGGATAAGCATAGATCTGTTACTGCTTTCACTGCACATAATGAAATAATATGTACCTTACATATCAAAGGCAAATGTCACAGTGTGACTTTCATGAATGTATATGCTCCAACATAGGAATTAGATGAGAAAAGGGTGGATTGTTTCTATGATTATCTAGAGGAGGTTTTGTGATAGCTTACTTAAATATGACTCCAAAATAGTCCTTGGTAACTATTACACAAAACTGGTCAAGGAAGAGGCTCCCAGAAGTGTGTTTGGTAAGGAAAGTCTGCACGATGAAGCTAGTAATAGTGGCAGGAGGGTTCCCTAACTCATTTCTGCAGACGGGTTGAAGGCAGTAAGGTACTATTTCCCAAGGAAAAATACCTACAAAGGGACCTGAAAAATACCAGGAAGAAACAAAGAAAATCAAATAGACCATATATTGTTATCAAATACATGGGTATCTGATATGAAACATGGACGCACTTTTGAAGGAGCTAATACTGATTTTGACCATTACCTAGTAGAAGCCAAAATGAGGTAGAAACTTGCTATGGCCACCAAATGAAATAGTACCAGAGTAAAGAAATGGAATATACGATAGGTCTACTTCTCGAGATTATCAGGAGAGATTGAGATATAAGTTACAAACGTAGTGGAGACCACACAGAAAAAGTTTGGAACTCTGTTAAAAATGCAATTTACACAAAACCATATGAAGTACTGGGAGGAAAAAGAAGACTCAGAAATGAAGGCTGATATGATGGTGAATGTAGAGAGGCAGTGGAGCGGGAAAAGAAAGCAGAACATAAGTGATTACAATGAAATACAAGATCAAATCAACCATTATATGAGGGACATTCAATAAGTAATGCAACACATTTTTTTATGAAAGCAGGTTGGTTTTATTCAGGATCCAAATAAACTATATTGTTCCCAACTCTTTTGGTTACAAAATTCTATTTTTCAAAATAATCTCCATTTAATGTGATGGCCTTACACCACCTTACTGAGAGGCCCTGTATGCCTGTATGGTATCACTCTACTGGTTGATGCCAAAGCCAACATCTTGCTGCATCAATAACCTCTCCATGATCCATGTACTGCTTCCCATGGAATGTATCCTTCACTGGGCCAGAGGGAAATCAGAAGGTGCAAGATCTGGACTGGAGGGTGGATGAGGAAGAAGAGTCTAAAGTTTTGTGAGCTCCTCTTGGGTGAGCAGACCTGATTTGAGCCCTTGCATTGTCATGGAGAAGGAGAAGTTCATTTGCATTTTTGTGGTAAGAAACACACTGTAGTCAGTTCTTCAGTTTCTTGAGGGTAGCTCAATACACTTCAGAGTTGATTGTTGCACCTTGAGAGAGGACATCAAACCGAATAACTGCTTCAGAGTCCCAGAAGACTGTCACCATGGCTTTACTGGCTGAGGATGTGGCTTTGAACTTCTTTTTTGGAGGAGAGGTTGTGTGGTGCCACTCCATGGATTGCCATTTTGTTTTCAGTTTGAAGTGACAAATCCATATTTTATCACTTCGGACAATGTTCAACAAAAATTTGGCATGATCAGCATTATAAGATGCAAGCAATTCCACAGAGATGGTCCTTTGTTGCTCAGGCAGTGAGGATCCCAGTGGGCACACTGGTCTGAGAACCCCAAATGGTGGATGAGTGTGCCAGCACTACCAGCAGAGATGTCCCATTGAGCAGTGAGGTGTTTGATTGTGATCCATTAGTCACCTAGAATGAGAGTATCTGCATTTTCCAGCTTTGCATGTGTTACAGCTGTGTCTGGCCGGCTGGTACACAGGAGATTGCACAGGTTGCACGACCTTGTTGCAAAGATAAGAGACACCTTGCCCGACAACTCATCATACTTTTGTTCACTGCATGACATCTCTTTGCTTGGAATGCACCTCCATTACAGACACCATTTTGAAAGCTATGTATAGTGTCATCACCTATCAAAACTTCATTAAATTGGGGCTGAAGCAGGAATATTCCATGATGCCCCACAACAAATTCCATTTTTTTTCCAACTGAGAAAAAAAAGTGTTGCATTACTCATTAAATGCTCCTCATATAACATAAAGAGTACAGAGGCAACAAGGTTATGTAAAAGGAAAAAAAGGGAAGCCATAAGGAGGAGTAAGAGGAGATGGAAGAACACAACCAAAGGAATGGGAGTGGAACATTTTATAAGAAAAATTTAAGAAGGTATTCAAAAATATAGACAGATAATAACAGCATATAAAGACAAGGAGGGAAATGTGCTGACAGATAAACAAGATGTTCTGGATAGAGAGAATACTTCAATTGAATTCTGTATCCAATACTACCAGGTGTGAGCAGCCACTTTATTACAGAGATAGAAGAACCCACATTAGAGGAAGCACTGTCTGAAACTATCAGGCACCAGTAACTGGTGGAATAACTGCAGAACTGTTGAAAAATGGAGGCTTTGGTTTCCATAAGCAATTCCATAAACTTATCAAATTGATATAGAATCATAAAAGAATTCCACAAGGTGTAACCCAACCAATACATAAGAAAGGAGGCAATACTTGTTGTTTGAATTATCAAGGAATTACCCTGCTGAATGCAATGAATTGTATATTTTGGGTGTCATGAACCAAAGTTTGTGACTCACTGGTCTGGACAATTTATCCCATTATTTGACCATACTATAACTCAGGGTTTGGTGATACAATTTTACAATTAAGTATGAAATATTTAGATGACAGAGAGAAACCATGTAAGATATTGAAAGACTTATTTTCTAAATAAACTTTCTTTAAATGCTAATAGTCTACTTGTTGTACAGTCCCTCTTCTTTCATTCAATCCCCAAGATATTCTTCTTAAATAGTACTGAAGAAATATCACTTAGTATTCTGACAGGTGAGAAATGATTACAGTCAGTTGCGTTTTTAGCGTAGCTGGTGTAGAAAACATAAATGAAGGATAATAGTCATGTAAATAATTTAGAAGTTAATGTAACAACTCATCAAACAGTGGAGACATTGAGTCATTCACAGGCCTATAAACAAGATAGAAATCATTTTAAAATAATCAGATGTTCTAATGCAACACATTTATGCTCCATGTTGAATGACTATTTAAGAAGGAAGGGGTTGATGATCCAAATGTATGCAACATATAAAAAATTCAAAGAGAACACACTCTAAAGGCAAAGACAGGGACGCAATCAGCATAGTGCCATGATGATGAACAGTCAATCAGCTTCATGATATCTGATCCATTGTGAAATTGAGGGGAAATGTACAAAATACACCAACAGCCTCAATCTGTTGGAGCAAAGTGATGAAATAAACACAAGTTCTCAGCCATCCCTATACAAAACAATACACCATATTGGAGTTAGATTATGTACTAAGATATGCAAAAGCACATAGTACACAGATATCAGTTTCATCTTCTACCATACAGATCAATCAGTTCCATATTTTATCACATCAATAATGTAATACTGAAACATTTGAATAACCTGTGCCTAAATGACTGTAGAAGCCCATATTTGCTGCATACTGTTAAATCATCTACAGAGAAGTGGAGTGATCAGTAAATTCAATATATTAATAGAAGGATGTGCAGTTCACCAAAACAAAGACATAACCTACTGATATGCACATCTCAAAGTCCAGACTGTTTAGATACTCAACACTGCTCTTCAGCATCTCATTAGTCAGTGTTATGCACAGGTACTCATGTACAGTTCAGTGCTGTTTTCTTGCTCCACTTAATGATGTTTACCATATGATATGGGACTAATCAGTTTAGTGATATAGTTGGTGGTTTGAAGTGAGGTAATGACCATATTCTGTCAGTAAATTTTAAAATGTATGCTGCATTGTTCAAAATCACAAGCTAATTTGAATGTTAAGTGCTGAATGAGCAGAAGAAATTCTGCTGGAGATACTACAATAGACTGGAGATTTTCATCAGTTAACTAAAAATATTTGTGTATGAACATCAATACACTAAATATTATACATCCAATTGAGCAATTAAGTGAACAGGCCTGCAGACTTGTATTAATCATTATACACAGTATTTTGATATGTATATCCAGTGCTCTTCATGGCCACTGTGGTATCTGTCAGTAGCTTTAGAGGAAAAAGTAACCTAAACAGCACATTCTTTTATCAGAAATTTTTTAAGATATTATTTCCTTACATTATTATACCCATGCTTTGAAGGATTTTTATCTTTTATTTTACACTTATTTTATCTATCACTATTGTATTAGTTAGCTCATAATTTCCTCTCCACCTTTGTGAATTCATTCAGCTTATTATTTGCTCCAGATTTTACATACTTCAATTTTCTGTTTTCAGTGTATTATTTTTAAGAATTCAATTATGGTTAACATCTAATTATTACCTTAAATATCCTTAAATTGTTCTGAGGAGTTGACAGTAAATTGTGAATTGCTTTCTTCATTCGTGTGTAATTCCTGAGGGGGGAAAAAGCAACAGTGTTAAGTAATTTTTCTTAATTCTAAGGAAATTTGTATTACATGCTGTACATAAATTGAGCTTCTGATGCATTACTTATCAGCTGAATTAATTTCAGAATAAAGTAAGAAACAATGAGAATATTGACAAATAAGAATTTGTATTGGCCAGAGTTATTGAAAATTCACTTAACATTATACAAGTAGAATTTCTGTATGATAACTTTTCATCATAAAACAATAAGGTATTTACAAGATAACATAGAACATATGTGAACCCCTTGCAAATGGATTGTACTAAAGTCATTTATTACATTCTTTTGGAAGGGGAGCACATGATTTTAAGTATTTTAAAGTCATCCATGGCTGAATGATGGTGGTCTGACTGGAAGGATGAGAGAAATTAATTTTACACTGCTTTATTGTAACAGCTAAATGTTTTGGTGGATTTGAATGATTATTCAGCATTCATTTATCATCGAATATTAGCTTCATTTCTATTCACTTTTTGTCTGTAAATAACAGCTTTATTACAATTTTAAGATCGAAAGAACATGTGAATGTTTCCTGCTGATTGTTTACAAACAACTGGGTAATTTATGCTGATGCACCAGCTCAGCAAGTAAGAGTGGGGTAGAGAACCAGTGACAACTTTATCAAAGGCACCACCCCACCACTTGTCAGAGTAATTAAGAGAATTCAAAGAAAAGAATGGGCAGTTGAATAAGAATTTGAGTGCAGTCCCTATGGTGTTGTCATTGTGTCACAGAAAATCACATTTCACTATGGTCCTAGAAGCAGCTCAGACACTCAAATATTTTAGAGACGTTCAACATACAATTGTCATCATGTCGTGGAGGGTAGGTCATCAAATATTTTGTAGCTCATATTTTTATTTGTTAATAAAACATACAAATTAACACTACATTATAGCAGAATGTGTCAGTGGGGAGAACTTTCAATATAAATTGGTAAGAAGTGTTGCACTCTGACTAAATTACCAAGAGAGGATATTGATAGTATTCAACTAAAGTTAATATCCCTTCCTCCCAAGCACTCTTCCTTAAATCAGGGCATGACTAGTCATGTCAAAAAGATGAATGTACAATGAATAGTAATTATTCTCCTAAAAACTTGATTAGTTTCAATGTCTGTTTATTTTGGTGAAGTCCTGTTTACTCTACAGTTTTGGGAAAAGAAAAGATGTCCCATTTATTCAGGGTTAGTTTGTTAATAATATGCATAAAATTTAGAAAAAACAGAAACCTCACCTCTTTATTTGCCTTGAGAATCACATAGATGTTTAATTGGAATGCAGTAAATTCATTTGAGAGGCCAAAATGCTAATTAATATTCCCTTCAACAAAAGGAAAGTACTCCACTAAAATGGCAAAGGACTGGAATATGAAGCATGCCATAGCAGACAAACTCTTCTGCAATTTAATATGACAAAATTGACTAAATCATGTTTCTTTAAAAGATTGTGTGTTACATCAGAATAGAAACTTTTTGACAAATTTCACTGTTGAAATCTTCTTGAACTATCAGCTAAATAATAGTGTGGCCTTGAAGCAACCCTCTAATAAGTTTCCAAGCCATCATCTTCAGGTGAGGCACTCTATTTCTGTAACAAGTGATCTTTGGATTATTGACCACTCCCCTCATCTCTGACAAGGTTAGCTATACATCCAGAAGAGTGTCCAGTTAGTGGTGAAGATTGATGGTGGTGGATATAGGTGTTGAGGCATGATGTTATATGTCCATTCAGCCTGATGCTGCATCACACTCAGTCAATAACAGTCTAGATGAATTTTTAGTACTGCAGGATCCCATGCTAAACTTATTTCGAAACTGTTGTCCAGTTTGAGAAGGTCAAGATTTATACATTTTTCTGGTACCTGTTGTAACAATTTTCTACCAGTTGTCAGCTGACTGTCAATACAACTACACTGCCTTTCCTGGAGCTGGGACAGCTATGTGTAGGACTGTTCTGTGTGGAAGTTTTAGTCTCCAACATTTTGGCTTTTTTATGACTCTACAGATCTTCATTATTACCTGTTTGACAGCTTTTGAGGGGATCTACTGAGACTTGCTTCCAACAGCTGATGATTTCCATTTTGGCAGTGTTCTTGGAATTGGGACAAATTTTTAATCTTTTGAATATGCAAATGTTATCACTGCATTCAGCTCCATCTCCACTAAGTTGATGATGGGCTACATGTTGTGAATATTGACATTCTAGAAGCAAGTCTCTTTTAGTCAAATGAACTTGTTGCACTGCTATGCAGTAGCTTTCTACTAGCACAGTTTTCTTGTGCAAAGGTGTTTCCATCCATCCCCTCTCATGGGAAGGTTCATGAGAGGGGGAAGGTGAAAAGAGTTTGTGCATTATTCTCAATATCTGTCTTGGGAAAAGGATGTGTTTCTTCACAAAGGTCAAACAACTGGAGTACTAAAGAATATGTTTTGTCAACAGGAGAGATGCACTAAATAAGGATGCATGCTCTCTAGAAGAATGTCACTGAGGAAATCCACAGCAGTCAGCCACGCAACAATTTTCTAGAAGAAACATTTTGACAGCTTCCTTACTTGTCATCATCTGGTGAAATGACATGTTCCTGTAGGAAGTAATCTCTAATAGACAGTGAATGATGCAGCTTCTGGTCAGCTTTGATGTCACAGCTTTAATCATGCAGATTCCATTAGAATACTCCTGAATCTGCTTCAATGTCACTGCAGCAAGCACACAGTTAAACGGTACTGACACTTTATCCCTGTCGTTTACTTCCATTTTGATGCTAAGGTCATTGAATAAATTGATGGAGTGAGTATGGCATCTCCTCCAGCTCCAGAAGCTACAAATTTACATATGGACTACTCTGAAGAAATAGCTCTGGAAACTATACCCCTATGGGTATGTGGATGATACTTTTGCTGTTAAGCCAAATGGTGACAAATGCCAGAGGCAATTGTTGTACATCTCAGCTGCTTACATATGAACATCACATTTAGCATGTGGATGAAAAACAGTTGAACTACCATTCCCAGACATTCTTATGAAGATGAATTCAGATACTACCCTCGAGATTCCATATACTAAAAGAAAACACACCTGATCTGTATCTCTTGCTAGTAGTAGCCTCCATACAGTGCATACATTAATGTACTCATCACCATAGGACATAGATTCCAAGCCATATGTGAGAGCTACAGCACTCACAGGGAATGTACAGGAACAGCTGTTTCAATATGTTTATACAATTTATTCTTCAGATGAACAGATAGAAGAAGAAACTGGTGGAAGAAGACATCAGATATCTGACCTTTCTATTATATGTATGGTATGCATTGCCAAGAGTGTCATGATCTTGGAGAAATAACACATAAATAATTATCTTTCACACAATACACAAAATTAAGAATAAGTAGTGTCCATCGAGAGACCTGGTGTTACAGATGCATGGAATTTATGACTGGGGCTGATAATAAATAAACCACGTGTGTGGAGCACCAGCAAGTCTTATCCTAAGTCAGACAAACAAGTTTACAGTACTTTCAGTGAAAGCCATATGTTTGAACAGAAAAAGGTACTGTGTTACACTAACAGGTTATGTGATTGACGGTAGTTATTTCAACAGCCACTGATATGGAAAATACATATCAATCTGTGTAACTGCTATGACATCTGGTGGGTATACTAAGCTGCCTGGCATAAGGTCCATGGCACTATGATGTATGAGCAGGCCACCTGGGTCAGTAAAAGATTAGCTACAGTCTACTTTACACCACTTCAGTGTCTGCCTACGCCAAGATTATATATTGATCTCCAACTACCTTATGCGATCACAATGATTTTCACTCTGCGGTGGAGTGCCCACTATATGAAACTGTCTAGCAGATCACAACTGTGTGTCAGACTGAGATTTGAATTCAGGACCTTTGCCTTTTGCGAGCAAGTGCTCAACCAACTGAGCTTCCAAAGCACAACTCGGGGCCCTCCCTCACAGCTTTGCTTCCACTAGTTCCAAATCTCCTACCTTCCAAACTTCACAGAGGTTCTCCTGTGAAACTTACAGGACTAACACTTTTGGAATAAAGGATATTGTGGAGACATGGCTTAGACACAGCCTGAGGGCAGTTTTCAGAATGAAATTTTGTTCTGCAGTGGAGTGTGTGCTGATATGAAACTTCCATGCAGATTAAAACTGTGTGCTGAGCCAAGACTCAATCTCGGGACCTTTGCCTTTCATAGGCAAGTGCTCGACCAATTGAGCTACCCAAGCATGACTCACAACCTGCTCTCACAGCTTCACCACCACTAGTTCTTCATCTCCTTTCTTACAGAAGTTCTAGTCCCGTAAGTTTCATGGGAGAACTTCTGTGAAGTTTGGAAGTTAGATGAGGAACTGGCAGAAGTAATTACTCTGAGTTATTTAGCTTAATGCAACACATGCCATAATAGTTTGCTTTCTGTTAGGTTATGCTGCAGTATACTGGTGGATAACACTTATCATCTTCAAACAGTGTATGACAGCTATGTTTTTATAGTGTAAGAAGGCCATATGAACTCATCCACAGTGGGTTTGAATGTGTTTCTTTTAGGATAAATATACTACCTCTTTTACCATTATGGAACTCCCCATGAAGTGGAAGAAATAATATCAATAGAATAGTCTTCATTTGTTTGCTTGTAGTAGACATTCCTCTGCTGAAGTATGTAACTAGAGTCATATGGCAGGTACTGATAAATGTTTGGTATTGTTCTGTTTAAATCAAACTGACTGCTCGCACTTCACTTACAAAAGATTGACTGAAATTCAATACATGTGGAAAATGTATCCTGTTTCCTAATGAGATTTTGTCATTAATTGATGCTGAATTCCCCCCTCCCCCCCTTTCTTGTAGCTGGGTATGACCTGTGGTTTCTTCCAACTACTGAGCACAGGGTTTTGAGCAGGGGATCTATAGTACCTTCTGGATAAAATGAGGGATAACTCTGTCATAAATCTTCTATAGAATCTGACAGATATTCCATTGGACACTGGAGCTGGTTTAATTTGATCAATTTAAGCCGTTTCTCAGTGCCACTGACACTAATATCTATTTCATTCATATTTGCAGTGGTGCAAGAATTACATAAGGCAATATTTCTCAATTTTTCCTTTGTAAAGGAATGTTCAAATATAAAGTTAAGCATCTCTGTTTTGCTTTGCTGCCCTCAATTTTGAATTTGTAACAAAATAAGTAAGTGACATTGCATAATTATGTCAAAATAAAATATTGTTATCATCATTATCACTTATGCACAACTGAAGATTTCATCAAAAATGTGTGTCCATAGTTCCCACAACCAAGTACACATTATCATTATAAATTATGGATAATAGCCAAGAGAAAAACTATAATTTCTGTTAATGTTTTATAATTCCCTGCAGAAAATGTACTGCCTCAGATAATTTTACTTCTTTGAGTCATGAAGAAAAAAACTGTATTTTTCATTCTTAAGAAGACAAGGATGAAAGTATAGAACTCTACAAAGTAATAACATAATAAACTGCTCTTTTAAGAAAACCACTTACCCTGAGAACAGATCATAAGGGCAGTATCTGCTTTGACATCTGACACTGTTTTCCATTACCTGGGATTACAAAGAAAAATGTTATATGTAAATCAATTGAACAAATAAATCAATCACCAACAGCACATAAGCTTAGAATTAAAAAATCATACCAAAAAAAAAAAAAAAAATCCGCAATGATTTTTATTGCGTTATTAGGTACAAAGCCTTGTATCTCAGCTATTAGTAATCCAATGACAGGTATGCTGCATTATAGTAAGAAAAAAAAGAAAACAAGTATATTGCTAGGCAACCATGTTAAGTGAGAAAAACAATACGTAACTTTTCTGAGATATGAGGTTTTCATTATAAGCTGACAATAAATAGAAAAAGTTAATTCTTATGTACTGAAATGTTTCAGTAGGGTTAGAATTGTATATAGTTTACACACAAAACTCATCATTAGGTTAGGAACAAGCAATCTATGAGTAATCATACAAAAAAATCAAAGCATTTATGACTATTGTAAGAGCAATGGGTTTTCCAAATCTTTTCATAAATTAATTATCTGAAGCCTAATGGCAAAGCAACAAGATTATTTATATTAATAAAGAACTATTTGTCAAAACGTGATAGTTTTATGATCTGAAACATTGTCTTTACACCAAGAAAAAGTTTGAATTTTCTTGATCAACTGACTGATAGTGAAAGAGCAGTTTGCTATAGGTTTGTTCTTGTGCTCAACCAAATATGAAATCGCTGAGTTTCTGTAAAACCTCACAGAAATGATGTACTCAATTATTTTGAGTAGCACAAGAAATGAACAGAGATGTATGTGGATAAGTGGCTCCTACATTGCACATGACAGCTAATAAATGAGCATATTTCATGAGTACATAAATTTAGAGCAATCTGTTGACAGTTCAAACATCATTACTATTTACACTGAAGCAACAAAAGTCATAGGATATCGATATGCACATATAGGTTGGAGCCAGAAACACAGGGCATTCCATTTTAGAAATCTTTAGGAAATTCAATATTCCAAGATCCACAGAGTCAAGTGTGTGCAAGGATATCAAATTTCAGGCATTACCTCTCACCATGAATAATGCAGTAATTGACAGACTTTACTTAATGGCAGCAAAAACTGACATTTGTGCAGTGTTGTCTGTGTTAACATACATGCAATACTGCATGAAATAACCACAGAAATCAATATGGGGTGTATGATAAACGTATCCGTTAGGACAGAATGGTGAAATTTGGCATTAGTGGGCTATGGCAGCAGACAATCAACATGGGTTTTTCTGCTACCAACTTGACATCACCTGAAGCATCTCTCCCGGGCTCGTGACTACACTGGTTGGACCTGAGATGACTGGAAAACCATGGTCTGGTCAGAGGAGTCACAATTTCAGTTGGTAAGAGCTCATGGTCGGGATCAAGTGTGGTGCAGACCCCACAAAACCATGGACGCAAGTTGTCAACGAAGCATTGTGTGAACTAGTGGTGGCTCCATAATGTTGTGGGCTGTATTTACATGGAATGGACTGGGTCCTATGATCCAAATGAACTGCTCATTGACTGGAAATGTTTGGCTACCTAGAAACCATTTGCACCCATTCATGAAATTCAAATTCCCAAACAAGGACAGAATTTTTTATGGTTGACAATGCCCCATGTCACCAGATCACAATCTTTTACAATCGGTTTAAAGAACATTCTGGAATTTGAGCAAATGTTGTGATCATCCAGACTGCCCGACATGATTCCCATTGAACATTTATGTGACATAATTGAGACATCAATTTACGCACAAAATCCTGCACTGGCAACAATTTTGCAATTATAGAGATCTGTAGAGGCAGCATGGCTCAGCATTCCTGCAGGAAACTCCCAACAACTTTTTGAGTCAAGATCATATTAAGTTGCTGCACTATGCCAGGTGAAAGGAGGTCCAACATGATATTAGGAAGTATCCCATGCCTTTTGCCACACCAATGTATGTTGTTAGGAATATGACAAAATGAGTGAAATATAAAGTCAACTAATTTCATGCTCAGCAATCAGCCCTGTTATTACAATTAACACAAATATTACATATAAAGATTTACTGGAATATGAAATGCCTACTGGAAAGGTAAAATTGTGGAACCTCCATGAATCTATTGTGAACAGTTGTAACAAGACTCTGTGTAACACAGTTGTGTTTAAAAATCACTTCACCAGTCTGTGGTGACTTTAAATTATAAGACTGAAAACAGGATGCCTTGGCTGCAGTTGAAGTCCAAGATGTCAGAAATCTCTTTCTGACTTAAAAAAAAAGACAAATAACAATTAACAACAACACTAATGTATTGAGTTCACAAAGAAGTGGAAGCAAAACACTGGAAAAACTGTGTGTAGGTGATGTAGATTTTTTGTGGGGATTACCCTGCAGCACATCACCCATGTTAACTGTTTAAGTCCAAAAGTTAAGTGCAACTGGTAAAGAGGAAAGTTAAAAAGAGAACAGATAAACAATCACTGTAAATGATATTTTTTCATTAAATGTTTCTTAATCAGCAAAATAGCATATTGTGCAATAAAAGGAAATGAGTTAGCACTTTTGAGATTATATTTAGCTAACAGAAAACAATTGGTGATCGTAAATCCAAGCAAAAAACCTCAGTTTCTGAATGTAAGTTATGAAGTTACACAAGTTTCTGTGCTGGGACCTTTTCCGTTTGTTATATGTTAAATGACTTGGCAAATCTTCTACCATGTAAAGCAGTAATGTATGCAGATGACACCACTTTCATCACATCTCATACAGAAGAAAAGACCATGATACAGATGCATGTGTTCTTGATGAAAGAGCCAACTCAGTAGTTCATGTAAGATTTAAGCTAAATGAGAATAAAACAGAACACATACTTTTCTCCCTCGGGACTCCTGATACTGACCTGCACAATCTCAAGGAAAAGACACTTAAAGTGCTAGGCATCCATCTTGACAGTAAATTAAACTGGAATAGCGAGATGGAAAAAGTTTGCAATAAGTTATCTGCTGTAGTGTATCTGATAAGAAAATTAAAAAGCTGTGTCAATCAAAACCACCTACTGATGACCTATTATTCATTTTTCCATACACACTTGAGCTATGGGCTAACAAAGAAAACTTCTTGCAAAAAAATAATTCACCAGTTACAAAATGCTTATTGATCCCAGTTTGTACATACTTGTTTATGCCTAAGAGAATGCACACACACACTACAACACAAAAAAGATGCATCACAAATGTGTTTTCTGAATGGGATGAAAATCAGTAGATGTGAAGTATATATACTGGCAAACAAATGATTACAATTTCAGAAAAAGTTGGATGGTTTATTCAAGAGAAAGAGCTTCACAAACTGAGCAAGTCAATAATGTGTTGGCCCTCCTCTAGCCCTTATGCATGCAGTTATTTGGTTTGGTACTAATTGACACAGTTGTTGGCTGTCCTTGTGAGACATAGTGTGCCAAATTCTGTCCAGTTGTTGCATTACATGATCAAAATCCCAAGCTGGTTGGAGACTCTGCCCATAATGCTTAAAATGTTCTGAATTTGGAAGAGATCTGGTGATCTTGTTGGCTAGGGTAGGATTTGGAAAGCACAAAGATAAACAGTAGAAACTCTTGCCATGTGGGTGTGGGCATTATCTTGCTAAAATGTATGCCCAGATTGGCTTGCCATGAAGGGCAACAAAATGGGGCACTGAATGTTGTAGACATACCGCTGTGCTGTAAGATAACAACATAGAGATCCTGCTATGAAAAGAAATGACACTGCGGGCTATTTCTCCTGGTTGTTGGGCCATTTTGTGGGTGACAGTCGGGTTGGTATTCTACTGCTGTCCAGTTTTGTCCAGACAAGTCTTTGACCTGAAACCTCATTGGTTGGAGTAGAATTGTCTTCAGTGATGAGCCTCACATTGAACTTAGACCCAATGACCAGCAAAGACATGTCTGGAGACATCCTGGATGGTGGTGAGAAACCAACCTGATAGTTGCCCACCATATGGCCTGACAACCAATAGTGATGGTATGGGGTGTCATTTCATCTCATAGCAGGACTCCTTTTGTTGTCAGCCATGGTACCTTTATAGTACGGCAGTACAATGACAATATTCTATGCCCCTTTTTGTTACCCTTAATGACAAGCCATGCTGGGCTTACATTTCATCAAAATAATGCCTGTCCACACATGGCATGAGTTTCTTCTTGTTTTCAGAGCATTATGGGCAGGGCCCTCCAACCAGCACAGAATTTTAACAATCTACTGCACCAGTTGGAGAATTTCGTACAGTACCTCTCAGGCAGACATCCAACAGCTCTTTGAATGCCAAGCTGAATAACTGCTTGCATATGAGCCATAGATGGACCAATGCATTATTGATTTGCTTAGTTTGTAAAGTTCTTTCTCTTGAATATACCATCCAATTTTTCTGTAATTTTGTCACTTGTTTGTCTAACCTTGATCACTTGTTTGTTTGTACATATGCATTACATCTACCAATTTCCATCCTATTTGGATAATTCTTTTGTCATGCATAATTTTTTTGCATGAAAGTGTATATAGAACTAGGCCTTACTTACAGAACCGTGGACAGAAACCTAATAAATGTCCTCTGAAATAGGCTATCCAAGACTAATAGTAATAAAACAATTTTGCACACATTGGTATGCTGTTTCTGAAGTGTTAAGGAACTGCTGCACAATAATTTTAAAATGGTTATCAAATCATGGCTAAAAAGAAAGACCTTCTATAATGGTGAGGAATTTATAGATAACAGTATAAATGATTTAATAATTTAATTAGAATATGAACTAATTGTTGTACATTATAATCTGTGTAATATAAAAGTGTAAATTGATGTTTACATAAATTTAATATGTAAAATTCTATATTATGTTTTAAAATTATATTCTGTAAAGCAATAACCTCTACCAGACAATGTATCATGTAGTGGCAATGTTGTCTTCAGACAAATAAAATGTTTTGATTTGATAATGTTTGTTCTATTTTTGTACTAACTTCTCCAGAGGTTAGGTTTGTAAAAATAATTTTATCTGGAGTATTTGATTTAACTTATTCCTTTTGATGTATTTATTGTGAATTTTTGTGTTCATTCAATTATATGTGAACCATTTGCTGTTAAGTTCTGGTTTTATTGTATTATGTGATGTCCATTTCTTTCTTAATTTATGATGGATGGACTATTTTTGTTAATAATACTATAAGACAAAGTGTTTTGTGCAATATATCATTATAATATAAGATGAAATACAGTAACTATAAAGTAACATACCTTGAGATACTGATTGGCACAGAATTTACACTTAGGCAAGTATCTGTCATCTGGGTGCAGCCAGCCCTGTTTTGGTTTCAGCTCAACACAGAAGACTGGCAGTGGATTCTGTTTCTTGTAAACAATTTCAGGTGGTAGTTTTGTGTAGTCATTAAACATCATTACAAAATTGGAACTAATACTTTTGTTTTGACGATGCACTGGAACAAGAAAATCTACATTCACAAAATTGCTATTCTTGGCTGTCAAACATTATCACTTAGGTTCTAATATATATCTTAACTTAGCTACCAAATAAGACAATATGCAGATGATTCAATGGGTCTACATCGGACTTTCAGTTTTTAACAGTGTCTTTCCACTCTGCCCTATACATCATGGCCTTGTTTAACTCTAGTTAATGGATAAAACGTAACAACTCTATTATTACTCTACACTAATGTTTCCCTGAAATAGTTTTATAGACTTTCCTGTTTTGTTTATTTCATTATAGTGATACTATGATTTATAAAGGACAAAACATAATCCAGTTGCTTGAATAGTAGAAAAGGAAGACTGCAGAGAGTAAAGTGTGAATCTAGATTAATGTTGAGTGTTGTGGATAAAAGAAACTGGTAGGTAAGGAGGGGAGGAGGGAGTTGGAGGGATGTGTGGCTGACAGATGGGATACAGAGGCAGAAAGGGAACAGGGCATGAAAATGGCCCCAGTGAGATCACCCTGGGGCAGGCAGAGTATGTTGCCTATAACACATGATGAAGCAGAGGAGTGTATTTGGAGAGGAGGGGGGGGGGGGGGGGGAGGAATAGCACAGAGGATATTTCAGAGAGTAAACTTTGAATGCAGGTTAATGGTATATAGACATGTGATAGTTTATGTAATCGTGTAGATTAATGGGATGAAGTGCAAGAAATGGACAATGGTGTAGGTGAATATTTAATTGGAGCTAGTAGAGCCTGAGGCCAGTAGGACTGCAGTATTGAAGGATTCATTGCAGGGACAGCTCCAATTTTTGTAATTCAGAGACACTGTTAAGAGGGTGAAGGGATGAGAATGATCTAATCAAAGGGCAAAGACAGTGAATCAACCACTGAAGTTGTGAATGTTGTGCTCAGGAGCAACTGGATAGTTAACTTTGCATTTGGACACAGTATAGCAGTGGCTATTCATATGGATAGAAAGCTGGTTGGCACTCATTGCTACACAAAAGGCTGTGAACAAGTTGTAGCAGAGTTACCACATGACTGCTTTCACAGGTGGCATTGCCTCTGATAAAGTACAATATCCCTGTGAATAGGACAGAAATAGAATGTTTTGGATGGTTGTATAATAGATCTTGTATCTTGGCCTCTCACAATGACATGATTCATATGCAAGAGGTTTGGTGTAGGTGTAGCATAATAATGGACAAGGATATTTCTCAGATTGGGTTGGTGACAGAATATTTTAGGCAAAGAGAAAAGGAATATGTGAAGGATTTTTCTTTTTTCCAGGTGTGATGATGATAAGCAGTACAAGCCCTGGTGAAGGCCTTGATTCAGTTGATCCAGGTGGGTGGCACTGGGAGATGCTGATGCTGCTGCTTTGCAACAAATTCATGGAAGTAGTAGTTGATGGATTAGGGGCACGTTGGGTTATGATGTCTGAACAATGTAGAAGGTCATGACCATGTATCATGTATTTGTATATGTGTTTTGTCTTGTACATTTCTGAAGAAGGGCATTGTCTGAAAGCTCAGGAATATCTTCAGTCTTGTTAATGTGCCTATTAATTGCAAAACTATACAATGAGTGGTTACTTTTACTCATTACACTGTTTATGACAAAAGAAAATACTTTCTTGTAGATACACATACTAGATTCCATTTTAATATTATTGCTCATGCCATGCACATGTTGCTAGACAGCTTTTAATCTGCACTTGAGCAGCCACATTTTTCACACTAAAATGTGAAACCTATTGAGTGATTATTTATGAATTCCTTTGGTTTCCTTTCTCATTAGTAGATAAAGGACAACTAGATCCCCTCATAAATGACTGAAGAAATCTTGTGATTTAGATGCTACTGCACAAGCACATTACATGGTATATTTCAGGATGAACTGAAGCTTGAAACCAGCATAATAACTTGACATACACATTACACTGTTAATTTTACTGAGAATACCAGTGATCTACTGAATGGAAGACATGAAAGGAATCTCACAGTGGGGTGTGGGGAAGCTACCCATAGTTATGAAACATGATTGATTTTAATTGAACAGCTTCAAGATTCAATAATGAAAAAAAAGAAGAAACACCATGAAAGAATTATCTGAATGGTACAGAAAATGATAGATGTGATGTACATATACAGACAAAGAAGTGCTTACAATTTCAGAATAACTGGATGATTTATTCCAGAGAAAGAGCTCTATAAATTCAGCAAGTCAATAGCGCTTTGGTTCACCTCTTGACCTTATGCAAGCAATTATTCATTTGCCATTGACTGAAAGAGTTGTTGGCTGTCTCCTGAGGGAAATCATGTCAAATTTCTGTCCAATTGGCGCATTAAATCACTAACATCCCTAGCTGTTTGGAGGGTCTTGCCCATAACCCCCCAAATATTCTCAATAGGTGAGAGATCTGGCGAGCTTTCTGGCCAAGACAGGGTTTGGAAAGCACAAAGACAAGCAGTAGAAACTCGCAATGTGCTGGTGGGCGATAACTTGCTGAAATGTAGGCTCAGGTTGGCTTGCAGTAAGGGCAACAAAATGGGGCATAGAATATCAGTGATGTAATGCTGTGCTGTAAGGACACTGTGAATGACTGCCAAAGGGGTCCTGCTATGAAAAGAAATGGCACCACAGACCATCACTCCTGGTTGTTGAGCCATATGGCAGGCGACAGTCCGGTCGGCACCCACCGTTGTCCGAGAGTCTCCAGACACACCTTTGTTGGTCATCGAAGGTCAGTTCACAGTGGGACTCATTGCTGAAGACAATTCTACTCTAGCCAATGAGATTCCAGACTGAAGATGTGTCTGGAGATGCTCCAGACAGTGGTGGGATACCCACCTGACTGTATCCTGCCATACAGCCCAACAACCAGGAGTGATGGTTTTCTGGGGTGCAACTCCCCTTCGATTGTCATTCGTAGCACTCTTGAAGCACTGCGCTACGTCAATGATATTCTAACTGCTTGCATAAGGGCCAGAGGTGGTCCAACATGTTATCGACTTGCTCAGTTTGTGAAGGCCTTTCTCTGGAATAAATCAACCAATTTTTCTGAAATTGTTAGTACTTGTTTGTCTGTACATGTACATTGAATCTACCGATTTGCATCCCACTTGGATAATTCCTTTGTGGAGCACAGTCCCCCCCCCCCCCCCCCCCCCCTAGAGTATGTATTGCAGGCATTCACAATGTTATTGTTGGACAAAAACTCATACTCAGCAGGAATTTGTGGCAGTCTTATAGTAATTTTAAGTAAGCTTAGCATTGCATAAGAGATAGGGGATCACTTAGACAAGATATGTATATGGTGTGAAAAGTGACAACTGACACTAAATAATTAAAAGGGTAGGCTATTCACATGAATACTAAAAGGAATCTGTTAGAGTTACACGATAAAACGCAAAAATCTAAAGGCTGTCAGTTCAACCAAATACCTAGCGATTACAGTTACGAACATCTTAATGTGGAACCATCCCATGGACAATGCTGTGGTAAGGCGAACTGAAGACTGCGTTTTATTGGCAGAACACTTAGAAGATGCAACAAACTCACTAAAGTTGCTACCTACACTATGCTTGCCCGTCCTCTGCTAGAGTACTGCTGTGCCATATGAGATTTGCCAGATAGGGCTGATGGAGGATATCAAAGAAGTTCACAGAAGGGTAGCCTATTTTGTACTGTCATGAAACAGTAAATATTTTGTTCAAGCCCATTTATAAAGGGAGAAATGGTCGTTGTAACAAATAAGAGGAATCAGAGCTCACACGCAAAGATTTAAGTCTCCGTTTTTCCCACGCGCTGTTCGAGAGTGGAATGTTAGAGAAATAGTCCGAAAGTCATTCCCATTCGACGCATCCTCTGCCAGGCATTAAGTTTGAATTGCAGAGTAGTGCTGTGCATGTAGATATAGTTTCGTGAACTTAGAGTGAACATTAGTAAATGGCATCAGAACCTGCTCCCATAAACACAATTTCAAAAGTCTTAATGCGCAAGAACTCAACTGTTCAAAAAACTGGAAGGTAAAGAAAGTGTCACACCCAGTACTGCTGATTCGTAAATAGGTTTTGGGACAAATGATCTTGAGATTCAGCCCCTTTAAATCCACAAACACTGTCATGTCATGATTTTAAAGCTATGTTGATGTACTTTATATTGTAGAGCTAACTCCGTTAATCAAACAAGGATGAGGTGATGACCAGCTGTTATCAGAACAAGAATATCATCTGCACCCATATGTCATGCACAATGGGAAGAAAAGAAATTTTATAACACGGAATTATGTTTAGTTACAGACCTGGTCTACACTTTTTCATGGCCTCCTGCAACTTGATAATATGTTCACCCTTCATGTAGATAACGACAGGAACCTGGACAAAGCCACGAAGCATAGGTTCTATAATGTGCTTGGTGTACAAATATTCTAGCAGCAGCTGCTGGTCCGTGAAATTGTTGCTCTTACGAAAACGAAGAACTTTAAAATCCTGAAACGAAAATGTGCATCAAACAACGTTATCTCTTTTGAAAGTGCAGTTATTGATTATATGTAGTATTTTTACATTCTCCTTAAAAATGTCAGCATGTAGCCACATTACAAATTAATTTGCGATGTAAATGTAATGACTCGTTCCACATCATTTCGATTTATCTTGCAAATTGATCCGTGAAACATGAAACTAACAAATAAACTAACTAGTTTAAGTTGAACAGGTCAACATAAATATGATGATGAGAAAGTACAGTGTAACCCAAAAGTCTATTAACATTTGAAAATCAAAGCTTCACGGAAAACTGTAGGTAGAGAAGCAAAAACTGACATAGCCTACATGCTTGAAATGACATGGGGTTTTATTGAAACCAAAAAAGTGCTCAACAGTTGGTGCTTCATATTATAGAAAAGCAATGATTAGCATAACAATTGGTTTTTAGCAAAGGCGATGTTCTTTATAACAAACGTTCAACAAATCGGCCTCCATTAATCAACAATATCTGCAATCGAAGAACAATTTGTGTACAGCACTGTACAGCGCATCTGTAGGTATAGTGAGAAACTGAAGTCATATGTTGTCTTTTAGCATCCCTAATGAAGCCGGACGACTACAGTAGACTCGCGACTTCCGGCAACGCCACAGACAATAACAACACAGATTGAGGTCTGGAGACCTGGGAGTCCAGGCATGACGGAAGGGGCTGCTCAGCACATGATCACACCAAACGATGTGTGCAGAGATCTTCCTGACGTGTAGCAATATGGGGCGGAGCGCCATCCTGCATAAATGTCGTACCCTCCAGCAGGTGTTATCAGCCAAGCTAGGGATGATGCGATTCTGTAACATGTCGGTGTACCTCGCACCCTGTCACACTGAACAGTTTGAAAACCAGCATCCAGCAGAAAAAGTATCCGATCACGAATGATGAGGTAAATGGAGTTTCCATGAGAGTTCTGGGATTTTTGGTAGCCCAGATTCCGCAAATGTGGGTGTTGACAGACCCGCGGAGTATGAAATGTGTTTCGTTGGTCCACAACACGTTAGACAACCAATCGTCACCTTCCCCCATTTTTTGAAGCGTCGACAACGCAAATGCTCTCCGCGTCACATAATCGGTGGCTAACAGTTCATGATGACGCTAGATTTTTGTACGGATAGCACTGGAGGGTACACCTTAGTGCTCTCCAAAGAGTAGGGAGCAGAATGCAGGTGCGACATGCGACTTCACGAGCGCTGATTTCACCATGCGGAGATGAACCCGCTAAACTTTTAGTTTCCTCCTAAACGGTCATAGCAGCGGTAGAACATGCGTCTGGTCGCCCAGTATGGGGCCGATCATCTAAACAACCCGTGGATTCGAACTTCGTGATCATTTTCTTCACAGTGACACTTGTCACAAAATGTTTACCCGCGAATACCCTTCTTATAACGATAGCGTCATAAAGCTGCAATAGCGGATTCTCCATTCTGATAGTAAAGCTTCACTATTGGCGTCTCTTCCGGTAAAGTCAATAGTCCGCAGTTGTCGGGGCATGTGACTCTCGCTCTCACTACAGTTCATTTTACAGGTGATTCTCATGCGGCATCACTGACGTGTTGCTGTCCACCACCATCTGTTGGCCAGTTTTTGCACTCTTTTTTTGGTTTCAACAAAACCCTATGTCATTTCAGGCGTGTATGTCACTTTTTACCTCTCTACGTACATTATTTCGTGAATTAATGCTTTTTCAAATGTTAACGTACTTTATTGTCACCCTTTATTAGTGAAATGTAAAAGCACTCCGTCTTCAGGCCACAAGTGACCCATCGGGACCATCCGACCGCCTTGTCATCCTCAGCTGAGG
Source organism: Schistocerca cancellata (assembly GCF_023864275.1). Lineage (NCBI taxonomy): Eukaryota > Metazoa > Arthropoda > Insecta > Orthoptera > Acrididae > Schistocerca > Schistocerca cancellata. Next base: position 369,295,605 of record NC_064629.1, read on the forward strand.
ATGCTGTTAGATGGGGCGTGTGGTCAGCACACCGTTCTCCCGGTCGTTGTGATGGTTTTCTGTGACCGGAGCCGCTACTATTCAGTCGAGTAGCTCCTCAATTAGCACGAGGCTGAGTGAACCCCGAAAAACGGCAACAGCGCATGGCGACCCGGATGGTCACCTATCCAAGTGCAAGCCACGCCCGACAGCGCTTAACTTCGGTGATCTGGCGGGAGCCGGTGTATCCACTGCGGCAAGGCCGTTGCCATTAGTGAAATTTACGGTAATATTATTTTTTCCTGCATTGTTGTCCAAGAAGGTTACTCAATAAAGCTGTGTAAAGTAATTTTTTCCGTTTATAATATATTAGAGCGTTTTTCATTGACAATTAAAATCAATAATTCTTTAAATCTTAATCCTCCAATTCTGACAATAAGAGCAGAAACTGACAACAGCGTGACAAGATTATCCCTACACATACTAATTCTAAAGCATTCCCGTTAAAAAGCGTTAATCATCACTCCAGCAGTGGTGACATGTGGCCTATTCAGGTGAACCACGTTTTATGTGTGTACGGCGCGAAATGTCTGAATGCAGACAACCTGCAATGATCGTCAGAGGGGTCCAGGCTGGAGGAGGGAGCGTTATAGTTTCGAGAATGTTTTCGTGGCATTCCCTGAATGATCTCGTAATTCTGCAACGCAGACTGGACCAGCACAAGTATGCATCTATCCTCGGGGACCATGTCCACTCTTGGCACGGTGGCATCTACCGGTATGACAATGCAACGTGCCACACAGCTCGCAGTGTAGGTGCATGTTTCGAAGGCCACTAGGATGTGTTTTCCGTACTCCCTTGGCCACCAGAGTCCCAGGATTAAAACCCAGTAAAGAATCTTTGGGTCCACCTCAATCGGGCTACTCCCGCCACGGATTCTCAACCGAGAAACCTAGAACAGCTGGTCACGGCAATGCAGTCAGCATGGTTCCACATCCCTGTCGGTACCTTCTACAACTTCACTATCTCTCTTCCTGCAAGTCTCTCGGCGGTCCGCGTTGCAAAAGGTGGTTATTAGGGCTTTTGACAGGCGGTCACATTACAATGAGATGACAAAAGTCATGGGATGTCTCCTAATATCGCGTCTGACCTCCTTTTGTCCGGCTTAGTGCAGTAACTCGAAGTGGCATGGACTCAATACGTCGTGGGAAGTGCAGAATATTCTTCAAACCAGTCGTGAACAGTTGTGGTCCAGTGACATGCCAAATTGTCATCAATAAAATCTTCATCGTTGTGCGGGATCATGAAGTCCATGAATGGCTGGAAATGGCCCCCAAGTAGCCGGACATACCCATTTAAAGTCAATGATCGGTTCAGTTGGACCAGAGAACATAGTCCATTCCATATAACCACAGCCCACACCATTATGGAGCCACCACCAGCTTGCACGGTGCCTTGTCGACAACCTGGGTCCGTGGTTTCGTGGGGTCTGCGCCACACTCTAACCCGACCACCAGCTCTTACCAACTGAAATCGGGACTCATCTGACCAGGCCACGGTTTTCCTGTGGTCTAGGGCGCAACCGATATGGTCACGAGTCCAGAAGAGGCACCGCAAGCGATGTCGTGCTGTTAGCAAAGGCACTTGCGTTGGTCGTGTGCTGCCACAGTCCATTAATGTCAGATTTCACCGCACTGACCTAACGGGACCTTCGTCGTACATCCTACATTGATTTCTGCAGAGTTGCTTGTCTGTTAGCACTGACAACTCTACACAAACGCCGCTCCCCTCGGTAGTCAAGTGAAGGCCATCGGCCACTACGTTGCCCGTGGTGAGAGGTACTGCCTGAAATTTGGTATTCTCGGCACACTCTTGTCACTGTGGATCTCGGAATATTGACTTCTCTAACGATTTCCAAAATGGAATCACGTCGGAAACCTTTACGCACGAATCACCTGAGTACAAATGACACCTCCGGCAATGCACTGCCCTTTTATACTTTGTGTACACGATACTACCGCCATCTGTATAAGATCATATCGCTATCCCATGATTTTTGTCGCCTCCCTGTAATATGACTGGACAGTGTATCTGTGCGTGTTAAGGCCAGTGGCCGTGTCCCATCTGCGAGTTCTCCATGACATGTTAAAATAAATAAATAAATAAAACGCAAGAGTTATGGTGCCCATGCCCTCTTAACCTACTTCGATATTTGACTGTTGGCCTGACCAGCACATTCTCCAGATTTCTAACCCACTGAAAACATTTGGTTGCGGGTTACCGTGAGACTAGAAGACCATCACTCGCTCTCCTCTATGACTGAAGAACACAAGCACAGAGCTGAAGCAACATAAAATGATGTACATGTATCTGCCATCCGAGATCATTTTGACTGAATGCCCAGCCAGATTTACTGTAAATTTCGCATCCCATACATTCCCACATCACCTACAAATTTAAAAACATATTCTTCCTGCTGTACCGTAGCGTAGTGACACAAGAAGTATAATTCTGCCATTTGCTATCCTTCCTGGCGTTAAAGTTATAATGGCCAATAGTGTACTTTCTATTATTATTGTTAAATAATAGGTCAAAATAGATTTATTCTTACAGAACTGTGCAGTAACATATTAAATAACTTTGATAGTCAAAATGCGTCGTCCACATCCCTTTCGCGTATATCATATTTAAAAATATTAATAATACTATTTTTACTTTCTAAAGTAGCCCATGTTCCTCCACAGGGTTCAAGCTATCTCCGTACTAAACTCCATCAAAATCGGTTCTACTGTTTCGTCGTGAAAACGTAGCAGATAGAATTACTTCCGAATTTATATTATTAGCATTGTTTTGGCCTTGGGAATGTAAATTTCGTTTTGCACTGAAACTGATATTATACAAATTTTTCTCTTTTACGATAAACAGCTGGCAGTGTTCTGTGAAATCAATGAAGTTACGTCAGTGCTTATTATCAAGTAATAGATTAAAACAGCAACTCAGTTGTGTAAGAGGAAGAGGAATCGCAATTTTTCTTGTAGCTGAATTTCTGTTAACACGTAATGTAACGCCTGCCTCTGTAGCCGAGAGGTCAGCGTGTGACTGCCACATGGATTTCCGGATTACACTCCTGGTACTGTCAGGGACTTTTCCTTGGTGGGACGACTGGACTGGGTGCACTCAGCCTCGTGAGGCCATATGAGGAGCAACCTGAATGAGAAGCAGCGGCTGCAAGGTCTGGAAAGCGGTGTGCTGACCACATGTCCCTCCATACCACATCCTAGTCACGCCATATGACACAGGACGACACGACTGCCTGTCGGAATCGCGGAGTCCTCTGAGCCTGTTCGCCGAGTTCCTTTACGTATCTAAAGTAATGTCGAAGTAATTCCCATAATTATCAATGCGACTACATTAGCACTCGTCGTAACTGAGTGTTATTGTACTTTACATAACCAGCCAGCTAATGTACATACAACTGCCTATTAATGCATCAAGTCCCGGGAGATTACCGTATGATGAGATTTATGGAGTACGATGTGTGAATGAATTGTGTCTCGGCGCCGAATTCGACGTCTTTTGCTGCACGTGTGGCAAAATACAGAGTGAAAATCCAATGAAGTTTTGCACTTGTTGCGTAGTTGTGGGATGACCTTGGAAACGTGCCATTTTGCGGGCTCTGCTGCATGAAGAAACGCTGTTTGTGACCAGACTCATCTACATGTACATGCACACTCCGCAAGCCACGGTATGCGTGGTGGAGAAAACCTAGTACCACTACTAGTCATTACCTTTCCTGTTCCACTAGCAAATGCAACGAGGGAAAACGACTGTATATATGCCACCGTACGAGCCCTAATTATCCTGGTCTCGCGCCTCTTGCGCGAAATGCACGTTAGCGGCAGTAGAAGAGTTCTGCGGTCAGCTCCAAATGCCGGTTCTCTAAATTTGCTCAATCTATTTCGCGAAAAAACGTCGTCTTCGTTCCAGAGATTCCCATTTGAGTTCAAAAAAGCATCTCCGTAAGACTCACGTGGTGATCGCCCCTCCATGTAACAAATCTAGCAGGACGTCTCCGAAGTGATTCGATGTTTTCCTTTAATCCGAGCTGGTGGTGATACGAAATCAGAAGGGGTCGCACTAGCGCTCTGTGGGCGATCTCCTTTATAGATGAGCTCACATTTACCTAAAACTCTCCCAACCAAAGTCGGCAATTCTCCTTCCCCACTACCGTCCTAACATGCTCGTTCCCTATCATACTGCTTTGCAACGTTACGCCTATATATTTAATCAACTTGACTCTGCCATGCAGTGCACCACTAATACTGTATTCGAACATTACAGGAGTGTCTTTTCTACTCATCAGCGTTAACTCTTTGGCTCCCAATAATATATAAAAAATTTAATTTTAAAATTTTTCAAAAATTAACCTTTGTTATCGTAGTAAGCAACGAATACAAGAAGAAACTGGCAAAAAAATAAACAATCAGATTCTTTTAACGAGGTGGTTTCACTTTGAAACCAAAATTTCCAACCACCCATAATTTCGTGAGATATATTTGAAAGGTTACGCTCTTTTGCTAGACACAATCCCACATCTCGAAACTTCTATGAAATCATAGTGTCTAAAACACGCAAAAACAGGCCTAAAATTTTATATCAAAAGTACATATTGCTCAAGTAGTTTCATTTTGAAACCAGTCATAAAAGTATAAATTCAAATTTACGTTACAATAACTTAAGATTTCCTTACGTTCACTGTCAATGATCTTCTCATTATGATCAATCACTATAAAAAGAACCACATGTCGCAATCTCCTACAACTACGTAGCACAATCTCTGCGCGAACTGTTGATTCGAACGCTGTAAGTGACTGCTACAATGCACTACATTCGTAGAGGTACATCAGTGTACCAATAGCTGTCTCTGCCTTGCAATAGCATCCGCGGTTTCAGGCGAAACGCACAGCGACTTAGGAAAAGTTAATGAAGTGGTGGTTTCAGGCAGAAATCACTAGTACTCAAAGGGTTAACTTACATTTTTCTACATGTACAGCAAGCTGTCATTTATCACACTCTGCCTAAGTCATCCTGTATCCTCCTACACCCTCACTCAACGACGATACATTCCCATATACTACAGCGTCATCAACCAACAGTCGCAGATTCCTACTCAATCTGTCCATTAGCACATTTATGTATACCACACTTCCCTGGCCCCTGACGATACCCTTGTCTCTGATGAACACTCACCTTCGAGGACAACGTACTGGCTTCTATTACTTAAAAAGTCTTCCAGCAACTCTGGAAACGTATTCCGTATACTCGGACTTTCGTTGGTCTGTTGTGGGACAGCTTGACAATAACTTTTCGGAAATCTAAGAATGTGGAATCTACCTGTTCCCTTCCTTCATGGACCTCAGGATATCACATGAGGAAATGGCAAGCTAAGTTTTGCGTGAGCGATCCTTTCTAAATCCATGCTGATTTGCAACAAGAAGCTTTTCTGTCACAAGGAAATATATTATATTCGAACTTAGAATTTGCTCAAGAATTGGATATAGTATAGATACAGATCGTGTAATTATCACTCGGAAACCTGAAACGAAAATACGCTCGCGTGGATGTGATCTACTCCGTTCGCGGATGCTGAGTGGGAATATCGGCTGTCTAAACATTACCGTAAGTACCTAATTTTCTCACATTTCATAATTTTGCACTTTGAGTTATGTGTACTTAGAGAGTTGAAGAGGGTGAAATATGTTCTTGGACTCTCTGCGAATATAGTTATCACAAATTTAAAAGCAATTAGCGTCGTGATGTACAGGGATTTTCTTAGAAAGTCTCTAACTGGAGTGACGTGAGTATTTCTGTAGCAGAATCAGACCAACCATACGAACTTGTTACAAATAGTCAAATTTTCTCCTGAACTTTTCCATTACTTGGCAACTTGATAACGATACCAAACATTTGAGCGACAATCGGAGAGGCATTGTGAGAGATACAATTCACGCGGACGGTCGATCGTATTCGCGCCGATATTTGTTGACTCGCGCCGATTTCATTCTCGAAACATAAAATGCATTCCCGTATACGTACTAGTGTTGCGTTGCATATCTTACTTCAGTTATACTAAATATGATTTTCCTACAAACATCCCAGAGTTTCACAGCCGTTGATTTGACATACCGCCTATATGACATACAAGGAGGCTACAGTTCAACTTTCGCTACTTGAGAGAGCCCCCATGAAAAACGAGTCAACGTAGGGGCAATTAAACTTTGGGGAAACCTTTGTAAGGACATGCAGAAGAGAAATAACGAATAAGCCATTGAAATAAACACATTTTAATTTCCACATGCGCCGTGCGGTTCTGGCGCTGCAGTCCGGAACCGCGAGGCTGCTACGGTCGCAGGTTCGAATCCTGCCTCGGGCATGGGTGTGTGTGATGTCCTTAGGTTAGTTCGGTTTAAGTAGTTCTAAGTTCTAGGGGACTTATGACCTAAGATGTTGAGTCCCATAGTGCTCAGAGCCATTTAATTTCCACATGAGAGGGTAACATTTGTTTATTCGTACCATGTTTCCAGGTTACAAACGTTGCTCGATGTGACGATCACATTCACGCTAGCCTGGAACCGCACGTGAGATATCATTTCACAATTGCTCGCAGCATTTTTCGAACGGTAAACCATGACAGTTCAGCTGTAGTGACATAGCTCGTGCACTGCTTGAAGATCGCACATTGCGTCCAGAATTCTCAATCGTGGCAGCAGTATCTTCTTCAACAATTTGTGGCACAATTAGCCGTCAGCCTCTCCCAGGAGCAATTCCCAAACTGCCAGTTAATTCGAACTTCCAAGTCGTATTCTTCGACTCGGGTGCGGAAAGAGGACCTTTATATATTACCTTAACGAGTCGATACTAGCGAAGAGCAGCACCGTGTTGGTTTGATAAAATATAGTTTTATAAGTACAGCCCTGCTCACCTTGCAACTGTAATGCACACTGACGCTTGTGTTTTAACCACACGTCTTCTAACAGTACCGACGCGAAACAGCAACACATCACACGAACACTACTAACAACGCAAATCCTGCAGCGCACAGTCTAAACATAGTTTCTACAAAGCTGGCTACCCACACTGTAAGTAGTTTTTCCTCTACACAGCCCTAAGTTTAATTTTAACCAGCTTGCAGTTCATGAACAGTTTTAGAGACTTGCTGCAATTATGTACTGAGTCATTTCCACACATTGATTTCCTACATGAAGGAAATATCAGAAACATAGCAATTGTATGGAAAATAACCAACAAGTCACCAAAACTGAGAATGGTTTTACCACTCTACTGCAGTGTCAACGTACAGCGTGGAACCAAGTATTGCCGTAAGCAACTTGCATCATCTGCCCAAAACAGACCTCTGCATATTTGATAGCATGACCAGAGCAGCAGACGTGTTCGAATGGCATTGAGACATATGGAGAGGGCATATGGCGCACTAGAAGTTGATCGGAGAACACAGAGGTGGCTAGATGGTTAAATGTGCAACCTAAAGTAAATTTGTCTCCAATTATTGACTAGTACATTACAAGCGAGGATTCAGCTGCCTAATTAGAAACTTTTTTTCTTCGTGCACTTGAGAATATATCTTTCGTGAAATGTTAAATATTGTGACTTAAGTATGCTCATTGCAGGCGAATAATGACTGTGCGCAGAGTAGGTCGTGTCTGTGTTGTTGATGATGATGAAAGAGAGAATGGAGTGGATGAAACCTTTCGCCCGTACGTAACCACGGATAGCTGGGCTTAATGTTTTCATTTCACAGACCAATATTAACAGTGTCACATCCTCTCACACCATGAGATATTGCCGAGACGTATGGAAAACAACTAACGACATTGGCGCAAAGTTCCGTAATCAAGAGAATCATATCAGCACCCCTCCTTCCAGTGCAGGCCGTATGGTACTGCTCAAAATTTCGTTCATTATCAGGGATCGAAGTGGCTATCTCAAAGAAGAGCGTCACTACACTAGCGAGCGTTAGCGATCTCCACTACGGAGGCGACTGTTGTAAGACCTTATAGACTATCGGGTGATATCTAACTATAGATTCGGCATCTAGAAGGCTTGGCTAAGAGATATGCACTCGCCAAGAACATTTATTGGTTTGGCAGTTACGAAATACGACCCACGACTCCATGGTCTGTCTTTGCTGCAGGTACTGCAGGGATAGAAGCATCGAGTAGCGTGATGTACTCAGAAGAATTTATGAACGCGGTATGTATGAGGGTTCTAAATGTATACGGGTACTCATCTCTTGTCACAGGAGGAAACGTTTGCAGTGGACACATCCACCAATATACCGGAAGACCTTTATCTTGATAGCTGAGTCTCAGTGTTACACAATAGCAGCAGCAGTGTTTTGACCTTGCTAGAAGCCGGGACTTGTAAGAATGTCCGTGGACTAGGCAGTATGTGAAGTGATGAGTCTGTAGCTTGATAAGCAGACCTCCATTCCTGTCTGAAGTCTTCAGACTGCTAATGTTGTGTCTCTATCTACTGACAATCATAGAGATCAATCACTACCAATCACTACTCTGTTTATTAGAACAGTAATACGGAAGTAATTGTTGAATTATGTGGTTTGTTGCACTGTGGTATGTTGGGCTGTGTGTGCCCTAGCATACAGTGATGAACCAATATTTGTCCATCGTGGGCTCGACGCACAACTTCCCAGAAAAGAAAGCTCATAAACCACAATGACGCTAGACGCTGGGTTCGAGGCACAAATCATTGCCTCCCCGCTGCTCCCGTCCGTGCGGAGTCCAAGCACTGCGCGCAGGTTGCTTCTTCCTCTCCCTGTACAAACCGTTCTTCGTTATACTGGTACAACAGATGACGATTTTACCCTAAAAGGCTCGACCACACAGAGCATATTTTCAACACTAAAAGGTTCTGCCCATGGTGTAGCCATGTCAGTCTCCTGATCGAAATCCTATGGATCGTATTTTGGATCAGCCACAGAAGGTCGCTGCGCTTCGAGCAGTCGCTTTTCAGGTCAGATATTTGATATACACGAACCGTAGATTTGAGGAATAGAACCGAAATGTAACAAAAGCCTACTACGAATAAAGAAAACGGCAGTCTTACGTATAGGTCTCTGGATTTCGGGAATAAGGTAAACATCATGGCGGGGGGAGGGCACTTAGCCTGCAGAAGAGTCACCATATTTGCTCACAAATTTATTCCGTAATTCTGTAGCAAATCTATTTGGAAACTATAGTTTTGTAGTTGAGCCATTCTTATAACCTTTGTGAAAACAGGAGTGAAAACTTTCCAGTCGTTGGGAATACGTCGCCGCCGCAGTGACACTGAGTAAACAGTAGGTGAGAGGGCGCAGGATTCTACGCTTCGTACACAATATAGAATGAACCAAAAATTCATAGGCGGTGAGGTTAGGGTTTAAAATGTCTTTAAGCTGATGTTCTCAGAGACGGAGCTATTGCTCACTTGGAGAAGATCTCAAGAGGGAAGGGACTGTGGTATCATTGCTGGCACTCAGCTCAAGTGATTTTGGTTGAAGTTCGTTCGTTCAGAAAATAAAAACGCAGTTTCAACGACTACTAGTGCACAGTTACTCTATTTTCACACAGAGATTTCAGACGTATTTCAACATTCAACATCGCATTGGCCAGTGATGCTGGCGCGTAGTTCATCGCCTCCGGTCAAGGGGCTGGCTACCCTTTGCAAAACAAGAAAAAATAAAAAAGAACTGAGTAGATTATTCATCCATAAACTCTGAGAGACGTCATGCGACGTCCGCTCAGAATAAAAATCAACGGGAAAGAAAGACGTCGAAGAAACAGACAGAAGGAAAAAGCAGGTATTGAGATAACCGGGCGAGGAATCGAAAAGCAACTATGCTCGCTCAGTAGTGGAAAGGCATCAGAACCAGATGAGATACCTATCAAGGCTCTGCAAAGATTACTCTTCCCTTCTAACGGCAGTTTATTGCAGATCCCTGGAGCAACGAAGGGTACCTAGCGACTAGAAAGAAGCGCAGGTCATTCCAGTTTTCAAGAAGGGACGTAGGACAGATGTACATTATCATATCTGTTGTAAAATTATGTAACATGTTTTGTGTTCGCATATTATGACATTTTTGAAGAACGAAAATCTCCTCTATAAAAATCAACATGTATTCTGCAAACAGAGATCTTGAGAAACTCGGGTCGTTCTGATCCTCCATGACATACGCAACGGTGTAGACAGCGGAGCTCGGGTTGGTGCCGTGTTCCTTGACTAAGACATTTGACACCGTCCCACACTGCCATATAGTGAAAAAATAGGAGCTTTCACAGTGTCGAACCAGATCTGCGACTGGAAGAAATTCTTCCTTGCAGACAGAACTCGGCACATCGCTCTTAACGGAACAAAATCGTCAGACGTAAATGTAATTTCCTGAGTACTCCAAGGAAGTTACTGTTTACAATGAGTATAAATGATCAAGTAGAAGGCGTCGGAAGCTCTTTAAGACTGTTGACAGACTGTGTGGTTGTGTATAAAGAAGAATCAACGTCAGAAGACAGTATCGATTTGCAGAATGACCTGCAGAGGATTGATGAACGGTGCAGGCTCTGGTAGTACCTGAATGTAAATAGATGCAACATATTGCACATACACAGGAAAAGAAATTCACTACTGTATAACTACATTATTGATGCAAATTGCTGGAAATAATATCTACCGTAAAATATCTAGGAGTGACTACCCAGAGAGACGATAAATCGAATGACCACATAAAATAAATAGTAGGAAAAGCAGATACCATACTGAGAGTTACAGAAAGAATCTTAAGGAAATGTAATTCATCCGCGAAAGAAGTGGCTTACAAGACGCTTGTTATACCAGTTCGTGAGTACTGTTCATCAATCTGGGGTCTCTACCTGATAGAACTGATAGAAGAGATAGAGGATATCCAAAGAAGAACGGCGCGTGTCATCATAAGATCGTTTAGCACACGAGAGCACTACAGACGTGCTCAACCAATTCCAGGGCCAGACGCTACAAGAGAGGTGTTGTGCATCACATAGAGGTTTACTACTAAAGTTTCGGGAGAGCACTTTCGGGAAGAGTCGGACAACATATTACTTCCTCCCACATACATCTCACAAAATGATCACGTCGAGAAATTAAAGGTAATACAGAGGCTTATCGACAACCATACTTCCCACGCGCCATTCGCTAGTCGAGCAAGGATGGGGGGAATCAGTTAGTGGCACCAGAAGTACCCTCTTGCCGTTAGGTGGTTTGCGGCGTATGGTGTAAATGTAGAAGAAAGTAGTGCTTTCGGTCAACTAGTTAAATTATTCATTGGGAGACATTGAGAAACGTCACGCGACGCCCGCACAGAAACAGTCTCCCCGCGGAAGAAAAGACGATGAAGAAAATAAAAAGTGGTTAAATGGCGGACCACAAGTCCAAAGTTCATGGTTGCGATTCCCGGTCGCTCCGTGGATTTTAATCTGTTGTCAAGTGATACCATGGTTTGGAGTCCGCTTAAACTGTAGCTCCGTCAATAACTGGCTGGGGAAGTCAGTTCAAAGATGAGAGGAAGACAACGGTAGATCACTTCCAACACGACCACGCCTAGTAAAAGCAAGGTGGTGTTCAAACCAACCTTCGGGTTATTGACAGCTTTACTTTACTACTTATACTTTCTCAAACATGTTAGTGGTATTCTGTGGAAAAATTGTGTGGAAAATAATTTAGTGCAGCGAAAGTCTTAGCACAATAATTTAGTTTCAAGTGCAAATGAGGGACAGATTTTGGTTTTCCTTAATTCCCCTCCGCTCCTCGTCTGCCCCTTCCACCATACCTACAATGTCACGGGCAAGAAAGAAGGCAGGAAGTAAAGTTAGGGTGGCAATGCGTCATCACATCGAGGGTAATTTAGACGGATCACAAGTACATGGCGGCGCCCACGAGAAACACGGGCCCTGCAACGAAATTGTGAAGTCACACTTGTCCTCCACACTTCTCGAATTTTCGGCTCGGTGCAGGGCCCACTAGAAATCAATATGCAATTGAAAAGGTACACCCTGAAGGTCTTAACTTTGCTGTGTGCTACCCAAAGCTAGCATGCACTTAAATGAGCATTCAAGAATTACTAAACTCGTCTGAAATAGTTCCTCTCTCCCCGCTGGAGACGGCTGCAGTGTCACGTGCTGTCACATACGCGCCACGGCCTGTCTTTCTCGTGAGCCTCAGCACAGCGGGACAACAGATGGGGAAATCACCTATGGCGTTGTTGATGGAAAAATCTCGATATTTGTCCGTCAGTGATAAAGTTTATTAGAGACGGAGTACTAGGTCGGTATGACGGCCATATGAATGGACCTATCTTTTCCTTTTCAATGGAACTATCCAGAACTTCGCTTTAATCGAACTAGGAAAATCACGCGAAACGTATATCTGGATGGTCAGATAGGCATTTCAATCCCACTGATGTCTGGTGTGCTCCTAGTATTTGTTTTCTGTCCTTAAATTATGTGTCTCTATGACCGACTTCAAGTTGGATTGTGGTTCCAAGTCCACGATAAATTATAGGTTCAGTTCATGCACGCATGTCCGAAGGAACATCGTATCGTTTTCTTAACAACACAGGCGCTGCAATGTTGTATCCATCCGCCAATACCAGGCAGCGACTTTCAATTAAAACGTCCTCCCCTGTACGAGAGTTACATAATGTGTGTACGAGTACAGTTGTGACGCAGGATCGTCGACGTATGGAAGTTTGTGTGGGGCCGTGATTCGTGCATGGTTTGCCAAAGCGGCTAAGGCGATCGCTTGCGTAAAGCGGGAAATCCAGGTTCGAGTCCTGGTGCGGCACATATTTTCATTGTCGTCATTCCCTCATACAGCTGATGGTTGTTCATATTCGCAAGTGCGGATATATTTCACGCAATTGTAGGCCCCCCTATAACTGGATGGGTATGTCAGTTGAAGTGTTGGAGGGGCATAAGGGCATGCCAAACAGAACTGAACTAGAACAGTCAATGATGTTCCATCTGCATTCAAAGAAAGAGTACTGTAACAGATGACAGTCATGCTGATGCATTGTTTACTAAAAGCATCAAGTAGTGTAGATATCTGAGAGTTGTTTCCAGTTGTCTTTTCTTGGACATTCTACGCATTTGTTGAGTAGTATTCAACCACAGGGTGATAGCACGAATTTTTAAATGTTGCATTTAACTTTTTTGTAGTTTAGCCATTCCGACTGCGTGACAGGCTCTTATTTTGATATATTGTTGATGGAACGAAATAATATACGAATATTATCATCTACGTTTCTTGTGACGATCTGGGGCAGTGACAGTGAAGAAGTTTCTTTTCCAGTGACTGCTAGAAAGGCGACTTGCTCTTTGCAGGATGAACCAGTCACTGCATGCTCTAATATCTGTCCTTCCGTCTGCCATCTCCGTTAAGTGACCGCTTAATGAAGGCCATGGTCGATTCCTTAATTGCAGGAACAGTACTGTACGGCCTCCTCAGCCTTCGTAGTCGACGAGGTCACACACCGGACCCAGCAACGCTGCTTACTGGATTGCCATACATAGCTGACGCCGGCTTTTACAGTATCAGACACATACAGGCGCGTCTGACACGGCAGATCTTTCAAGTTGCGAAATATTCCAATTTTTTCTAGTAAATGGTTGATGAAAGTAATAATCATCTGAAAACACTAACAAAATTTATTTTTTGATCGCAAAAGTGTACCTTTTATGACATTTCACAAATTCACTTTCTATGACATTTCTCAAAACACTGGAGAGGACAATCTGGGCCAAATGTGTACGCTCTTCCTGTTATCTTCCAGGCGACATCTCTTGCCTCTGTTTTATTGACGCATAGCAGGCAGTGGACATTCGAGGGCGTGCTGAAAAGTAATGCCTCCGAATGTTTACGTAAAATCTCTTAAACCTTTTTTTTTTTTAAACAAACGTTTACAGTCACATTTTTATTACTCATGTCTTCATAATTATTCATCAATATAGTCACCGTGATGACGAACATGTTTCTCCCAACGAGAGACTAGTTTGCTGATACCGTCACTGTAGAATGTTTGACTGTTGACGGAGCCACAACCTCACCTCTGCTTACACAGCTTCATCACTGTCAAAGTGTAGTCCTTGAAGATGCTCTTTGAGTTTGGAAACATATGACAATCGGATACTGCCAAGTTGGGAACACAACATATCGGATTGTTGCAGATGACGCAGTGCTCGTGTGTGGTCTGGCATTGTCGTGCTGAAGGAGAGAGTGCTCCACGGACGGACGATCTCTTCAAATTCGAAACTCGATTATAGCAAGCGGTTTCTCACGTACCGGCATTGTTGTCTTACACATGGTCATGTGAAGCGCTCCAGTTCGGAGTCCTCTAGCGGCAGAGTTCTGCATATACAGGGTGTTACAAAAAGGTACGGCCAAACTTTCAGGAAACATTCCTCACACACAAAGAAAGAAAATATGTTATGTGGACATGTGTTCGGAAACGCTTACTTTCCATATTAGAGCTCATTTTATTACTTCTCTTCATATCACATTAATCATGGAATGGAAACACACAGTAACAGAACGTACCAGCGTGACTTCAAACACTTTGTTACGGGAAATGTTCAAAATGTCCTCCGTTAGCGAGGATACATGCATCCACCCTCCGTCGCATGGAATCCCTGATGCGCTGATGCAGCCCTGGAGAATGGCGTATTGTATCACAGCCGTCCACAATACGAGCACGAAGAGTCTCTACATTTGGTACCGGGATTGCGTAGACAAGAGCTTTCAAATGCCCCCATAAATGAAAGTCAAGAGGGTTGGGGTCAGGAGAGCGTGGAGGCCATGGAATTGGTCCGCCTCTACCAATCCATCGGTCACCGAATCTGTTGTTGAGAAGCGTACGAACACTTCGACTGAAATGTGCAGGAGCTCCATCGTGCATGAACCACATGTTGTGTCGTACTTGTAAAGGCACATGTTCTAGCAGCACAGGCAGAGTATTCCGTATGAAATCATGATAACGTGCTCCATTGAGCGTAGGTGGAAGAACATGGGGCCCAATCAAGACATCACCAACAATGCCTGCCCAAACGTTCACAGAAAATCTGTGTTGATGGCGTGATTGCACAATTGCGTCCGGATTCTCGTCAGCCCACACATGTTGATTGTGAAAATTTACAATTTGATCACATTGGAATGATGCCTCATCCGTAAAGAGAACATTTGCACTGAAATGAGGATTGACACATTGTTGGATGGACCATTCGCAGAAGTGTACCTGTGGAGGCCAATCAGGTGCTGACAGTGCCTGCACACGCTGTACATGGTACGGAAACAACTGGTTCTCCCGTAGCACTCTCCATACAGTGACGTGGTCAACGTTACCTTGTACAGCAGCAACTTCTCTGACGCTGACATTAGGGTTATCGTCAACTGCACGAAGAATTGCCTCGTCCATTGCAGGTGTCCTCGTCGTTCTAGGTCTTCCCCAGTCACGAGTCATAGGCTGGAATGTTCCGTGCTCCCTAAGACGCCGATCAATTGCTTCGAACATCTTCCTGTCGGAACTCCTTCGTTCTGGAAATCTGTCTCGATACAAACGTACCGCGCCACGGCTATTGCCCCGTGCTAATCCATACATCAAATGGGCATCTGCCAACTCCGCATTTGTAAACATTGCACTGACTGCAAAACCACGTTCGTGATGAACACTAACCTGTTGATGCTACGTACTGATGTGCTTGATGCTAGTACTGTAGAGCAATGAGTCGCATGTCAACACAAGCACCGAAGTCAACATTACCTTCCTTCAATTGGGCCAGCTGGCGGTGAATCGAGGAAGTACAGTACATTTTGACCAAACTAAAATGAGCTCTAACATGGAAATTAAAAGTTTCCGGACACATGTCCACATAACATATTTTCTTTATTTGTGTGTGAGGAATGTTTTCTGAAAGTTTGGCCGTACCTTTTTGTAACACCCTGTATGTAGACATGTAGAATAAAAATGTAGAATATTAGTAACGTTTGTTTTACTCGGAAAGCTTTAAGAGTTTTCACATTAAAAATTCGGGGGCGTTACTTTTCAGCACGCCCTCGTACTTTGAATTTTGTCATTTCCGATTCTCTTTGTGGAAACACCATGTGTGTTGACACGTTTTTCACTCAATCGGAAGGAATGCAAAGCAACGATTTATCAGTTTTCTCTCTGAAAGTTCTAATTTTGAGTTCTTGTTTGTTTTTTGTGCAATAGTTATGTGTTTACAACAGGTACGCCAGTAAGGTAATCCGTGGACAGTTTTCTGTATCGTTTTAACCATTTGCGAAGTTCCGTTGCATAAGAAGATATCTGCCTACAGGGGTCGAGTCCAGTCTTTTATTTGTAACAAACGAAGAAAATCTCTGGTTTCCATTACCTATTAAGACGATATCTCCCTCGGATACAACGGCGCCAGAAGCAATTTCACTCTCCCCTATCATTTTTAATAGTCGCTCCACCCCCCATATCCTATTAGACCAATGAGGCCTCCTCTTGTTATCTCTCATTTGATTGTTGCGTATCGTCGCAATACACTATCGCGACAATAATTTCTGAAGGAGATGTGCAAACATTTGCGTAGCTTTAGCTGTTTAACCCCGCGAACGATGAAGGCCACCAAAGATTGTCAAACGTTCCAGTTTGATGGAACTACACTACTGGCCATTAAAATTGCTACACCAAGGAGAAATGCAGATGATAACGGGTATTCTTTGGACAAATATATTATACTACAACTGACATGTGAATACATTTTCAAGCAATTTGGGTGCATAGATCCTGAGAAATCAGTACCCAAGAACAACCACATCTGGCTGTAATAACGGCCTTGATACGCCTGGGCATTGAGTCAAACAGAACTTGGATGGCGTGTACAGGTACAGCTGCCCACGCAGCTTCAACACGATACAACAGTTCATCAAGAGTAATGACTGGCGTATTGTGACGAGACAGTTGCCCGGCCACCATTGACCAGACGTTTTCAATTGGTGAGAGATCTGGAGAATGTGCTGGCCAGGGCAGCAGTCGAACATTTTCTGTATCCAGAAAGGCCCGTACAGGACCTGCAAGATGCGGTCGTGCATTATCCTGCTGAAATGTCTATCACGGGAACAATAACCAGTGCTGAAGTACAAACGAAAGTTAGTAGAGTCACATGTCATATTGTGCACCCTGTTTTCCTCCACTGATGGCTCATATCTTGTTCGATTACTACATTGCGTTAGTATTGGACATTGTTACTGTATTAGTGAGATGCTTAAAATTAACTAACTATCGGACTCATATCTGATTACTGTCACTTTATAGCCGGAAGACACGGAAGAGTGGAATAATTTTTTTTACACGTTCGTTCCTAAAGCACAGAAGGGGTATACTTCTGGACGTGAATTTTCAAAGTGATAAATTTTCTCACTGCAAGCCCTCACTGCGTGCAGTTGAAGGTAGAATCCGTCTTCCGAGCTTCGAGTCATGGTCGACGTCGATGGCAGCACCTGTGTTCGACGTCAACGTCCAACAACCACTTACAGACGGTAGGTGGTAGCACTAGCAGTGGAGGATATATAATATGTGTTGGGAGGGGGGTAAAACTGTGCTGTCGTCGTATTGCGGAAACGGAGCGATTTATTTGACGTCCAAAAGGGCATGATCATTGTCTTTCGGACCAAGGGTGGAAGCATTTCCGAAACGGCTAAATTTGCAAATTGATCGCGTGCTGTCGTGGTTGTCGCCGAGGCAACTGAGGTTCGTCACGGGTCACAGATGGGAGGGGCAAACGCCGGTTTAAAATGGTTCAAATGGCTCTGAGCACTATGGGACTTAACTGCTGTGATCATCAGTCCCCTAGAACTTAGAACTACTTAAACCTAACTAGCCTAAGGACATCACACACATCCATGCCTGAGGCAGGATTCGAACCTGCGACCGTAGCGGTCGCGCGGATCCAGACTGTAGCGCCCAAAACCGCTCGGCCACCCCGGCCGGCTGCAAACGCCGGCTGCGGAGGTTTGTGCAGATGAACAGACGTACAACTGCTGAGCAACTGACCGCCCTCATGAATAAACGGGCTACCGAGGTCACCGAAAGTGTCTCCTCAACAACCATTCAGAGAACGTTGCTGCGGATGGGCCTCCGCATCAGGCCCCTGGTTAATGCAGCCATGCTGATAGCTTTGGACGAATGCTGGAATCTCCACGATAGTTCTGCGACAGTATGTCTACTGAGTGGAGACAGATGATGTTCGAGATCAATCACGTTTTATGCTCCACCGTACAGATGGTCATTGGTGGGTACTGCGAGAAACATCTCAAAGGAAATAAGGAGGGAGCTTTATGGTGTGGGGAATGTTGCACCAGGATGAGTTTCACACAGCATTTGGGGAATTCTTTCGTGACGTTCCCTGGGTGATCTCGTCATTCTGGAAATCACAATGGATCAACACAGGTATGCATCTATCCTCGACAAAAGATTAAAAGACGTTGTAGGAATATGTAACGGCTTGGGAGCTTGAAGAAGATGGCTAAAATCTCTGGCTTTATTATATAAAACTGAGTGAGAAATTAAAATCATAAAATAAGACAAGAAGTTTAATCATTTGTTGCGGCAATATTATATAGGAAAAAAAAGGTAAAAATAAAAGCAAAAAAATTTAAAGGACAAAAAAAAGCACTTCAACACGGTTATACAGGGTGTTACAAAAAGGTACGGCCAAACTTTCAGGAAACATTCCTCACACACAAAGAAAGAAAATATGTTATGTGGACATGTGTCCGGAAACGCTTACTTTCCATGTTAGAGCTCATTTTATTACTTCTCTTCAAATCACATTAATCATGGAATGGATACACACAGCAACAGAACGTACCAGCGTGACTTCAAACACTTTGTTACGGGAAATGTTCAAAATGTCCTCCGTTAGCGAGGATACATGCATCCACCCTCCGTCGCATGGAATCCCTGATGCGCTGATGCAGCCCTGGAGAATGGCGTATTGTATCACAGCCGTCCACAATACGAGCACGAAGAGTCTCTACATTTGGTACCTGGGTTGCGTAGACAAGAGCTTTCAAATGCCCCCATAAATGAAAGTCAAGAGGGTTGGGGTCAGGAGAGCGTGGAGGCCATGGAATTGGTCCGCCTCTACCAATCCATCGGTCACCGAATCTGTTGTTGAGAAGCGTACGAACACTTCGACTGAAATGTGCAGGAGCTCCATCGCGCATGAACCACATGTTGTGTCGTACTTGTAAAGGCACATGTTCTAGCAGCACAGGTAGAGTATCCCGTATGAATTCATGCTAACTTGCTCCACTGAGCGTAGGTGGACGAAACTAAAATGAGCTCTAACATAGAAATTAAGCGTTTCCGGACACATGTCCACATAACATCTTTTCTTTATTTGTGTGTGAGGAATGTTTCCTGAAAGTTTGGCCGTACCTTTTTGTAACACCCTGTATACTATTGTGTTCATAGCCAGCCTTGAAACTGGATAAAATGTGAAGAGACGTTCGTATTAAAAAGCGGTCGGCAGAGCCTCCCGCACTGTTGCGGCTTCCTTCAACGGTCGGAAAACTCACGACTAAAATGGTCGAAAACATAACGCTGACGTGATGGGTCGCAAAGCTCACTGTCGGGCAACCCTCGACACCTTCTTCCAGGTGGGACTCATTGTCCTTCCTCCGGATCCCGAAAATAGGCCGTGGCATACTCAATAACCAAAGGACAGACACACAGTCACGGCCAGGGGATGATATGTTACAAACAGATTAGCGAACTGAATCCATTATCTTACCTCAGGAATGGCGATAACAATGTTGGCGTTGCCTTCCCCCAGGTAATGCCAACTCTTTTTTTCCAAGTCCTCCATTTCCATCACGGCAGGTGGACGGTATCTGTAAATTAAGACCGAAAACAAAATTTTAATTCTGCTTCAAGCGAATAGATAAACTAACTACCTGGGCGTATCAATATGTATTCTTTTATTAGAGGCAGCATGGAGTGTCTGTGCAGTCACAGTGTGGAGAGCACCTATGTGCCCTGTTCCCACGCTATGCACGCATCAGCTGGTGTAATGCGTGTATCTAGACTCTAAATCAGTCAATAATCTGTGATTTTTCTTATAGGCCTACTTAATCGCGATTTAATAAAACTTTACACAACCGTGTTGTAGTTTACCATTTTACTTCCAAATCAATATTCAATTTCTGAGACGCAGAACATTTTGAGTTGAAACTCAACATTTTCTGTAGAAAATAACAACATACTGTTTACATGTTGTCAGAAAGTGTATTGGGAAATGAGAAATGTACATGAGGAACGAATCTTGAATTTTTGAGTGATTAACGCTGTCTGAGCGTATGCAGAATGTTGTGCGATAAAAGAGTAGGTCACACATAATGAGTTGAACGTAGCGTACAAGCGGCCGGTACTTTTGTTGGAAAAGTAATAAATATCCCTACGCCCAATCTTAAGACACGTAACGATATGGTTAATTAATGTTAACTTGGCGTTTTTGAGAAAATATATGAGAAATGGGCGTAAATTTTATTTAAGGCTTGTGGTTGGCTAGAATGGTTTTTACCTGGTTATAAGAGAACAAACAGAGGTTTCATTGGCTACTGCTGGCATCGTATCCCTCCAATTACAGTTTAATTATTCCATTTGGAAATGATAGCATTCACTTTAAGTGTGTTGCAGTCTTTTTTTTTTTAATTATGAAATTTACTCCCGGAAAGTTAAATTTTTCCAAATGTGAGAAACTGTTCCAAGGCACGTGGTCATCTGCCTTGTAAAATTTTTGGAACATTAAAGAAACTCAATTCATTTGCAAGTATCAAGGGATTTGTGATAACAAGACATTCAATTTCAAGGTACAAAATGGACTGACGAAGTATGGCTTAAACCCCACACGTTATGCAAGAGTTTTAAACACGTACGGAATTTTACTCATGATAACAGGCTGTAAGTGAAGAATTAACAATATCCTCCAAATAACTTTAATATACGAGGGTTGTCCAGAAAGTAAGTTCCGATCGGTCACGAAATGGAAATCTCAGTGAAAACCAGAAACTTTTTTTTGCAACAGTTAGGTACACCTTCCACCTACTTCTCAACATAGTCGCCGCTCCAACTTCGAGTGTTGTCGTAGTGTTGTATCAACTTTCCAATATCCTCGTCATAGAAAGCAGCCGTCTGTGCTTTCGGCCAGTTACCTGCACTGGTCTGCAGCTCGTTGTCTGTGGAAAAATTTTGTCTTCATATCCAGTGGATCTTGTGAGCAGAGATGAGACTCAGGGGGAGACAATTACGGACTGTATTGTGGGTGATCAAACACTTCTCATCGGAAACACTGCAGGAGCATATTCATTGCTCCTGCAGTGTGTGGCCGAGAATTGGCATGAAGAAGGAACAGCTCTAAGGTTGTGTTATGTGGGCTGCATGACACAGGCGAGATCTCTAACCAGGCCCTCATATAAAAAAAAAAAAAAAAAAAAAATAAAAAAAAAAAAAAAAACCAGAAACTGCTTATAGTGGTCTCTAGTGTGCAGTACTTTATGTGATTCTAAAATCGTTCACAAAAAAGAGACACCGACCAGGAAGCATCATGTGTTCATGAGTACACAATCCTCTAGATAGAGCACTCTCGACTTCTGCACAGACTAAAGTTTCGGGAATAGCTATTCGCCAGAGAACAAGAATGTCTCTGCAGTGGTCCTGACAGTTATTGTAATATATTGTGAAAAACGCTTTTTGGTGAAAAACAACGTTATCTCAGATTGTATAAAGTAGAGATGTGCAACGATATACGATTCTGATGACATTTCTGAGAACTTATTTTGCTGATTTGAAATTTGACATGCCATTCTTACTACACGCCGTAACTAAACGTGACACATTCCGTAGACTCCGCTCATATACATCATATAATGATCAAATAATGAACTGTATAGTATTTTTGCGAGCAGAACAAACTACTGAATACCGTGTGCAATACAAATTGTTACTAAACGGACTCTGTCGTGATTCCTTGTCAAATGATCACGGGTCCTATACACAGGGTGTTCAGAAACAGTCTGAAAAGCTTGTAAGGGTGTTGCAGGGTAGGTTGTGTTAAGAAATACGGGTTAAGAAAAGAAATCGATACGTCGAGCCGTTTCCTACTTAATTAGCATGGAAGTTACGCAATCAGGCTGTTGCGGGCGAAAATCAAGCGGCCCACCAGAGACAGTGGCGCGAAACGCGTACTTCGTTTGGTTTCCTATAACCGAACAAGAGAGCGAGACAAAAATTGGACATGGGACGATAGCAATATCGAAACCGAGCCAAAGGCTGAGCAATGTTGTGCGCTGTTATCTACGCTGTGAGAAGAACTGACGCTAATTGTATCAGCCGGGCCTCTTAAATTTGTGCGCGCAGTGGCCTGATTGGCTAATTATCTCAGAAAATTCTTAACATTTTCGTAACAATTTCTCATTACAATCTACCCTGCAACGCCATTACAAGCTTTTCAGACTGTTTCTAACCATCTTGTAGGTAGTGGCTGTTGGAATAAGTATCGTATGAATGATTTGAAGAGTGCAGCAACAGTTGAATTTTAAATTGTATTCCATGAGCAGTGCGTCAGAAACTTGTAGCTGCAGTTATAATACGGACTTGATAGAAGTTTTTGTGACATTATTATTTGAAAATGTAAATCAGTTTCGTTCAAACATGTTCTTACATAAATTATAAATTATTAGATGGCTCTGAGCACTATGGGACTTAACATCTATGGTCATCAGTCCCCTAGAACTTAGAACTACTTAAACCTAACTAACCTAAGAACAGCACACAACACCCAGTCATCACGAGGCAGAGAAAATCCCTGACCCCGCCGGGAATCGAACCCGGGAACAAATTATTAGAGATCCTAATCCCGAGGTATAGTAGAATGAACTTTGAGCAAATTAATAGTAAACATGATGCAACCTAGGGACACATGTAGTGCCGTCATTTTTTCGTAGCTTTTCTTGGCTGAGTTACTTCGTGTGTCGCCCTACATCGGGCAGCGGAATGTGCGGGGCTTACTGCGGTAAGTGAATCTTGCGGGAACATTTTACGAAAGCAACAACAGTCCCTACCGCCACACATAGTAGATTGGCGGAAAACTACATATTCTGAACCCGGAAATGAACACAGAAACTGCTTGGGACAGAATAATCGTAGTAAGAAGACTGAAAACATAGAGAAGACGTTCAGGATAACATATGAAAATGATTCATCAAGAAAGACAAGAGAAGACAGCTGTAATGAAATACTTATTCACTAAGAGACGGCACAGCGGGAGATGACTGGTGCGTTCCTAGTTGGCAGGGGATCTTTTTGTGTGAGCAGGAGACCGTATTTTGAGTTGCTGAGCACGCCGTATGGTTCCGCTAAGCCATCGGGTCGCGCCAGAGGCAGATAACAGGAGATAAGTGTATATTATTTTGTCTTGGGCTTGCTGGAATAAGAATAACTGTCAGCAAGGAAGGGAATAATAATTCGTCAGTAGTGAAAGAAGTGGTTCGGTAAGTTTTAATGTGTCTGTGGGGTGCGAGAATTGGCGGTGTGGGAGGGGGGGGGGGGGTTGGCTGACACTAGGGAATGAGGAAGCAATTTTGTACCCGCGTAGCAAACGACGAAAAGTAATTTTCAGAGTAGGAGTAGGATAAATTCTGCCTGTAAATGAAAACATAGGTGGCAGTTTATACGCTAATGTGAGTGAATCGAATGGTTTTAGTAATTTGTATTTAGTGCCCACTGCAAACTGTCAATAAATGGAAAGGAAACCAGGGAAGATTATATTAAATTTGCAGCGTTTCCTATAAAGCAAGTAAAATTGGAAGAGGTATATGAGGAGAGTAAACAGGAAAGTACTCAGGAACAGAAATGTTGATGACGCGAATCCACATTAAACAAAAACTTAACCATAAGATTAACGATGTTTCTTGTGAACTTAATAATGTAATTTATCAACACTTTGGTAAATTAGCTAATGAATTAAATAATTTCAGATCTGAAATTAAGGAAATAATTGAATTCCAGGCTTCTCATTTAAAGCAACCATACAAACAATATTTGCATCAATTTAGTAATTATATTCGAGAACAAACTTTTCATGTTAAGAAAGAATATAACATGTCGTCAGTCAACCACATGGTTTGAAGTTTGGGTGTGGCCGACGGACATGTTCGGATAGCCGCACTTGGGATAAACGAGAACTCCTGGTTCGGCACAAAGTTTTATTGTCGTCATTCTATTACACGGAGAGGTGACGAAAGTCATGGCATAACGATATGCACATATACAGATGGTGGTAGTGTCACGTACACAAGGTATAAAAGGGCAGTGCTCAGGTGATTCATGTGAAAAAGGTTCCAACTTGATGATGAGCGCACGGCGGAATGGTATTTGGAGCTAGACGCATGGGACATTCCATTTCGGAAATTGCTAGGGAATTCGATATCCGTGATCCACAGTCTCAAGGGTGTGTCGAGAATACCAAATTTTAGGCATTACCTCTCACCACGGACAACGCAGTGGCAGACAGCCTTCACTTAACGATTGAGAGCAGCTGCGTTTGTGCAGAGTTGTCAGTGCTAGCAGCCAAGCAACACTGCGTGAAATAATCGCACAATACAGTGTAGGACGTACGACGAACGTATTCGTTAGAGCAGTGGGTCGTAATTTGCCGTTAATGAGCTATGGCAGCAGGTGACCGCGACGAGGGGGGGGGGGGCAAGAGAAATACGGGCC
This sequence comes from Schistocerca cancellata, assembly GCF_023864275.1. NCBI lineage: Eukaryota > Metazoa > Arthropoda > Insecta > Orthoptera > Acrididae > Schistocerca > Schistocerca cancellata. The sequence goes on from NC_064629.1 coordinate 369,320,449, forward strand.
GTGCAACGAACTTGTGACGTCACACCAGTCAGCTTGTCCGCCAATCTTCGCGAACGCTCGGCTCCTTGCAGGCCTCTCGGGAAATCAATATATAATTGAAAAGGAACCCACTAAAGGTCTTAACTTAGGTTAGCCGCGCGGTCTAACGCACTGCTTTCCGAGCGGGAAGGCGTGCCAGTCCCCGGCACGAATTCTCCCGGCAGATTAGTGTCGACGTCCGGTGTGCCGGCCAGTCTGTGGATGGTTTTTTAAGGCGCTTTTCCATTCGCCTCAGTTACACTACATCGGCGATTGCTGCGCAAACACTTTCTCCACGTACGCGTACGACATAATTACAACGCAAACATTGGAGTTACTCTCGTCTGGTGTGAGACGTACCCGGAGGGGTCCACTGGGGACCGAACCACACAATAGCCCTGGGTTCGGTGTAGGGTGGCAGTGGGATGAATGGATTGCTGTAGCCTGTTGTGGGGTTGTGTCCCACTGCAGGCTACGGCGGGGACGAAGCCTCTCCGTCATATCTAGGTCTCCAGTTTCATACAATACAAGACAATACAAGGTCTCAACTTCGTCTTGTGCTGTCGAGAGCTTATATGCACTTAAACGCGCAGGCAAGAGTTATTTTACTCGTTTGAAATACTTATTCGCACCGCGCCAGAGACGGCTGCTGGCATTCGTAGATCTATCGAGTCACGTGCTGTCACGTACGGGCCACAGCTTGTCTTTCTCGTGAGCCTCGGACGCGAGTGCCTTTGCTAACAGCACGACATCGCCTGCAGCGCCTCTCCTGGGCTCGCGACCATATCGGTTGGACCTTAAACGACAGGAAGACCGTGGCCTGGTCAGACGAGACCCGATCTCAGTTGGTAAGACCTGATGGTGGAGTTGGAGTGTGGCGCAGACCCCCGAAGCCATGGACCCAAGTCGTCAACAAGGCACTGTACAAGTTGGTAGTGGCTCTATAATGGCGTGGGCTGTATTTACATGGTCCAACGTAACCGATCATTGACTGGAAATGATAATGGTTGGCTACTTACGAGACCATCTGCAACAATTCATGGGTTTCATGTTCCCAAACAACAATGGAATTTTTATGGATGACAATGTGCCATGTCACCGGGCCAAAATTGTTCGCGATTGGTTTGAAGAACACTCTGGAAAATTCGAGCAAATGATTTGTCCACACAGATCGCCCGACATAAATCCCGTCGAAAATTTATGGCACTTAATCGAGAGGCCATTTCGTGCTCAAAATCCTGCACCGGTAGCTCTTCCGCAACTATGGACGGCTATAGAGGCAGAATGTCTAAATATTTCTGCAGGGTAATTTCTACGACCTGTTGAATCCGTGCCAAGTCGAGTTGCTGCACTACGTCGGGCAAAGGAGGTCCGACACGATATTACGAGGAATCCCATGACTTTTGTCACCTCAGTGCACAGCTGATGGTTGTCCATATTCGCAGCTGCGCGCACTTTTCATGTATTCCATAATGGCTGTAGTCGCCGCAGTGCCGGCATCTTCGAACATGATATCGTATTCCGAGCGGATAGCCAAAGTTTAAATCCGTTAGTCAAACCATTTGTGAGAAAAATGAAGTGGCTATATAATTCATGAATAGAAAAAGGGTGATACGGTTGACGAGGAAGAAGTTCTTGGAGTTCGAATTTATCTGTTTGTGGTGTCAAAGTTTTGTGATAAAAACAGGATTTGAAAAAACAAAAACAACGTGAACGCGGAGGAAAAGCGGGTAAGATGATTCGCTAAACGAGCAAAACACAGTGCACAATAAAATTAAAAAGGAATTTTGTCAAGAATCTGGAGTAACACCCGTCTACAAGAAGGGCAGCAGAAGTGGTCTACAAAACTACTGTCCAATATCTTTCACATCCATTTATTGTAGCATCTTAGAACACATTCTGCGCGCAAACGTGATGATGTATCTCGAACAGAATCACTTCCTCCTCGCCAACCAACATGGAATCCAACATCAATCGTGTGAAACTCACTTGCACGTTTCTCACATGCACCCTGAGAGTCGTGGATCAAGGCAGTTCGGTAGACGCAGTATTTCTTCACTTCCGGAAAGGATTTGACTCAGTACCTCATATAAGCGTATTATCGAAAGTATGATCGTATGGAGTATAAAGCAATATTTGTGACAGGACTGAGGATTTCTTGGTAGAGAGGACGCAGTGTATTCTCTTGGATGGAAAGTCATCAACAGATATCGAAGTAACTTTTGGTAGGCCGCATGGATTTGTGTTGGGGCCTTTGTTGTTCCTGTTGTATATTAATAGCCTGGAGACAATGTTAATACTAAACTCAGACATTTCGCAGATGATAACAAAGTACTAGTTAAAAAAAATAAAGCTGCAGACCTTGATAAGATTTCAAAGTCGTGCAACGATTGGCATGTTGCTTTAAATGTTCAGAAATACAAAATTCTGCCCTTCACACAACGAAGAAACGTATTATCACAATTGTAATTGGTGAATTCATACAAATTCCTGGGGAACAGTTTGTATGGATATGGAATGGAATGATCACATAGAGTCAGTCGTAGTCAGGCAAGCGGCAAACTTCGGTTCATAGGTAGCATACTAGGGAAATTAAATCAGTCTACGAAGGAGACATCTTATAAAATACTCGTGTTACAATTCCTAGAATATCGCATGTGTGTGTGGGACCCGTATCAAGCAGCGCTAACATGGGGTGTTGAACGTATATGAAGATGAGCAGCAAGAATGGCTACAGGTTTGTTAGACCCATGGGAGAGTGTCACAGAGATGGTGAACTGGCAGACACTTGGAGACAGACGCAAACTATCCCGTGAAATCCTACTTACAAAGTAGCCCTCTGCGTATCTCTTCCGTAGGGATCGCGAGGCAAGGATGAAACCAATTGAACCGTGCAGAAAGGAGTTTAAATAATCATTCTTGCCGCTCTCCATACACGAATGGAATGGGAAAAAGCCCTAATACCGGGTTCAGTGGGAATTACTCTCTGCCCTGCTCTTCACAGTGGCTTGCATACTAGATGTAGAAAGAAAGAGTAATAATGATTTGCAGCAATTGGAGGAAGGAAGCCCAGAAGAATTTTCCAAAGAAGTTGGAGATAGTTTATTTGTTATGAAAAAGAATTAGTAAAAGAAGAAGCTGGGGCACTTATTAAGTGTCCATTATCCAGATAAATGGTGACTTAGGAGTCAATGTAGAGGAAGATAATGGAGCTGTTGAAATGGGAATGGAGAAGTCGAATTTAGTGAAAAGTTTTGAGTCGTTCTAAGTAGACAGATTAACTCATTTTGGGACTTAAAAAAGTGGAAGCAATCCCTCTAATGCACGTGCACTCTTCAGTGATGGAGAGAGTTTTGAATGACATGAATCTGTGAATGACTTATTAGAAGGAGTTGAATTTAAATCTGAAAGTGGAAAAGGAAGACAACCAGCAACAAGTATGTCAGTGCAAACGGAGTAAATGAAGTATTTATAGCACGCGGGGGCTATTGAGTGCGGTGTCACAAAAACGAGTAAATACTCTCCCTGAAAAGGATTCTATGGTCACCATGCCGAACTCTGGGATCTATAAGTAATGAAACACAAAAAGTGAAAACAACTATAAAACTAGGAGTACAGCTGTATCACAATTTCCTGGTTATACAACGTCTGAATGTGGACATGTTGATGGGAGTGGACTTTTACAATAAACGAAAAGAGAAAATTTTTGATATAGACTCAGTAACATTAAATGTAGTTGGAAAGAAAACGGTAGTCCCATTATTAGGAAGAAAAGAATTGACTATGGAAGAAAAGGAAGGAACGCCAGTATTTTACTGCAGAATCAAATTTGTATTGAGGGGTATAAAGAATATGGGGAGGAAATGGGACTAGATCTTGAGGGGTTAGAGCACGCCCAACAGAGTACACTGGGGAAGGTAGAAGAAACTCATGAATTACGTGAAAAACAAGAACGAGTATTAAAAAGTGTGCTGTTGGGGCACAGAAGGTTTTTCTCTACGTCTAACGCATCATATATGATAATCTTAAGGGACTATGGATGGTTGGGCTGACTGTATCTGTAATTGTGCTACTCAATGACCTAATAATTAGTGCCTTTGCATATGTGTTTAAGGAGATAAAAGAGAACATAGATTTCACACCCAACTTCCAACAGAAACTAACAGTTCTGATAAAGTTACATAGAACACAAAGAGAAATGTGGAGGTATGAGTGAATAATCATTTCTTCTTTCCGGTTTTAGACCACAACGTAGGGTCATCACATGAAGTGGAGTCACGTCATCCAGTGTCTTGTTAGTCATCTGTCTGCTAACAGTATAAACTCTTTTTTCCTCTTTGTTGTCTGAAAAAGATATGTGTGTCTCTGAAACATGGAAGGAGTATCAGTCTAGCGTTTGTATGAATATATGTGGGGCGATCACCTAACACTATCATCCAAGCTGGCTGATGAGCCAGACGAACGTGCAACACAAATTCTAGAGAACGAAATAACTAAGTGTGACCGATCTATAATATGGAGAACACAATGAATTCTCCAAAAGAGGTGAACGCTCCTCGTAATTTTCAACGGTTGAGGCTGTACAGCGCATAGAACACGTATCTTTCACAGTCACCTAGCACAAATGACACCTCCATCTTTCACCCTATTACATGCACATGAGATAAAGGCATTTATATTGCGTTAGTGTCTGTGTCAGAGGACACGCGACTGTGAATCGCTTCATATCACCGCTGCCTGAGGCTTATTATTACAGCCTTACTCTCAGAGATGGTGTTTAGTCGTGTGAGAGAAGACTCTTCAGCAAGCATTCTTCTACTTCGTCACTTCGGAGACTGCATTGTGGAGAGGACTGGAGTGGCGCTGATTACAACCCTATCGTAAATAACGTGCACAAACAATGTGGTGAAATAGTTTGAACAGAATCCAGTTCAGTCAGTGGTTTGTCCAGTGCCATATTGCAGCACCGAAATTTCTGCACCTCTTATTCTCCACGGATATGGTCTCTTTGGATGCTGATGGGTTTTTCAGCAGTTACAAAAGCGAAATCAGAAGTAGTGAAAATCCGGACGCCGCACTCGACTCACATTAACAGTAACGATTCTCTGTTAACTTATGGCCTGATACGAACTTGTCTGTTACCACTGTTTGAATGGAACACATTACATGATATTAATTCGAAATGTGCTGTGACTGTTGTTCGAGGTCGTATTTCTTGTTGTCCGCCGGTGTGTAATTTCAACTCGAAGGTGCACTACTGTACTTCAATATTAACATCCGGGAGCAATTGAACAAGACGCATCCGCCTAGTTGCGTTGCGAGAAAGGCCCCCGCTGAATAGCTATGGTACGCACTTGAGTTTCATTCATTATAACCAGTTTCTTGCGAGTTCAGTTCCGAAATTCAGCCTCATCTTTGCAAACAAATATACTACCTAGAGAATCGATTGTTGCACACCTCGCAATAGGGGTTTAGGCCGTAGTTTTATTGTATACAATCGCGGGGATCGTTCGCATAGCAACCTATTACCAAATTGAACTCTTACACGTTAAAAATACTGCGTTATGTATGGTGCTTCACATGGATGACCGAATACTTGTTCGCGTAGTTTAATTCCATCTGGTTTGGAACTGAATTCCTTGTGAGAGCTCGGTAAATACACACTGTTTGGCAATTCAAGCCTGCATCTTTTATATAACTGATTTCTGAAAGAATAAACTCTGATTCGTTCAATTCTGGTTGAGTCATGCAATATTGAGTGATGGGTTATTACACTGGGGCCTGAGTGTTTAATACAAACTTTTAAATAGGGAGCCTTAGTTACCGACAATGATTTTACGTTTGCTTTTTGCATGCACAGCTCGACCGACAACACAGCGTGCAATGGCACTATTTGTAAAGGATTCTTTGAATAAGCTGTGCCTCCAAAACTAAATTCCCGTTGCTAAGATAGCTTAAGTGATCCTGTAAACATAGTAATCGCATTTATGAGTCTAGTTGTTATCTAATTTATACCTTAGGAATACAAGAACAGTTTATAATTGAGTATCTGGACGTAAAGGAAGGATTGCTGATTTGGGAAAACTATGTTGAACTACAGTGCCTCGTGACTTCAATCTCTTCATTGTCGTTTAGGATCGAGTTGACATTAGTATAACATTGGCACATAGTCTTAGGATTAAATACCGAACGCCTGTTAATTTTACTTGAAGCTTTCTAAATAGTGACTCTGTAGCCACAGCATACAGGTTTCTGGGAAAGCGGGCAACACTGGCTTATGGATCACTTAATGGGGAGTAGTACTGTCAGCTGTACTTAACTCAGTATTCCCGTAATGTAATTTCTTATCGCATGTAGGAATGGCAGGCAGAAACCCATTTGGCTCATTACCTCTAACAAGAATTGGTGATCAGTATTGCCATAGGCGTTATCAAAATGAAGAAATGACATTGCTTTTTAATGTTATACATTGAAATTAGGTATACTACATCTTTATATTAAGTGAAGAAATTTTTGAACAAGCGACCGACAATGGCGCTGGCTTCATAGGATACCAAAATCTGGGATAAATTGAGTCTTAGCCAATATTTAATTATTACTGTAGGACCTTAAAGTTTGACTTTAATAAAATTATCGGTTTCACATCTCGTGTAGACTTGATTTTTTTTTCTACTTCGGGGTAAGCACAATAGTGCCTGACTGATAACTAACCGACAAAATTCGACAGTAAGTGCGTCCAATTCAATCGACCTACTGTTTGGTGGCGCTAGTATTATTTCTTTAAAGTCTTCGAGAGTGATACCTGGATGAAGTTTATACTTCCTCCAACGGCGACTTTACGTAGAAGTGAGTCTGCATTCGACCAACCAGATGTCAGATGAAAACGTCTTCGATGTTAATTTTGTCTGATTAGGGGCCTAACAAAGACACGGCTTTGTGAGATGGTCTCCCTTGTCCATGCGAATACTTCAGAAGGGAAATGTTTTGCAATTGAGCGCAGCAGCTGATGACAACTTGACGACCTAATGTTGTTTCCTCTGAACTTGTGTTGGATGGAACTCAGTTTTTTTAAGTAATGTTTTTTTCAGTTGGCTACTTAAAATAGGACCAATTTCTTTTATTTCTTGTTTTCGTGTTGGACCTGAGGTTATTTAAAGAAAGCAGCAACAGCACGCATTCTCACTCGTGTCATTTCACGTGAATGCGATGAACAACAGTTCGCGTCTATTCCAGTCAGAGACCTTCACAAAGGACCTTCAGGTAGACGTCACCATGGCTAAGGTTATGTTCTGAGAGCTCACCGCAATGGGAATCAGTTTTCGAGCACTTAGATTTTTTGTTATTTATGTGTATGGGAAGATCCACCGCCGGAAAACAGACTGTGAATAGTGGATTTCCACGTCGAGCCAGAACTGGGGGCCAGTTTCGCGGATATCTCTAACGGATCTGACCCGCTGATATGAGGCCCATCGTTTCCCACTAACGAGCAGTCCCTGCCCGTCGGGTCTAGCTCCCCGATCTGCCTGCAGGGCGGGTTCGTTCGTGTGCGGAGGAAAATCGGCGGGTCTTCGTGATTTATCCGTGGACCCAGGACTGCTGTGCATGCTCGATAGGCCAGAGGCCACGGGCGACCTATTTCAGGGGTTCATACTGTCTCTCGCCGCACGATCGTTGTACAGTGCGGCGTTTTAAAGGCATGTTAGTACGTTTTGCACTTTGAAAGTACTTCATATGCTCGAGAGAAAGTAAGGACGATGCTAGGAAGGAAATTGTGGCAGTCACAGACTGTTTAGGCCTTTGCAAAGTGCAGTATTTGTGGTACCTGTAGAATAATGGACATAACACAGTCTACAATAATGGACATACTACAAGCAACATTTTATTGGCAATCACTATGTTTGGTTTATACAATTCATCCCTCCCATTTCCTTCTTTACGCTTCAGCCAAGAGACCTACACCTTTCTGAGATTATTTCTGAAATTATTGAAGGTATTTTAAATCCGTCTTTGCATCTGCAAGAAAATGCGTACTTTTGTCGCCAAATGCGTTTTACTTTATTAAAACAATGCATCATCAGAGGTCTACAATGAAACACATTTACGCTGTGGCTTGCTTTCCATATCTGAAAACAGTTCTTAACATAAGATGTTTATATTACTTACGATATGTTTTGTCCAGTTTTCGCTCACATCAGGAAACGCTGTCTGCTAGAATGTTTTGAGAAATTGCTTTGTTTGGCACTGTTGCTACTTTTTATAACGATTTGGTCCACAGTTGGTATACTGTCTAGAAATGTTTCGACCATCTCATTGAACGTCCAATGTTTAGAAAATTCTTATTTGTGTAATGTTCATGAGTCAATTTTCACAACTAACGTATTTCACGCTGTACTTATATAAGTTTTTCGATGTGGTCACCGGTCCACCCCCTCTACTATACTTGTAACATCGGAAACTCGTTGTGAACGGATAACCACTTATTCATCAGCGGGGAATTTCGAATATCAGCTAGTACATGTCTCTGGTTACTATGTTAAAATTTGTTTCTTTTGTCAAAACAAAGTAGGGTTTACATTATTTCACACCGCTAACATCCTATTGCGGTAGCAATTGCGATAGAATACTGAAACAGTGATTTTTTAAACGGGAACCTATGGACAAATCATATCAAAAGCTTATGAAAAAGCACATTATCGGTATAAATATAAATTTGTAATTTCTTCACTTATCTTGTTGCAAAGTCACATCAATTCACTTTTCCCCAGCTATCGATGATTCTTAAAAAATTATGTCATTCCATTGCAAAAGTGTGCAGTTACTCTTATATCGTCGTAGAAAAGAAGGTTCCGCTTCTTACCCTCATCGCAAAATTCTCTCATCTTTGTGCGCTATTATTTGCCAAAAACTCGTTTCGATATCTCAAACCATTTGTGAGATATGTGGGGTGCTAGGAATATTTCATTTTAGCTTTATCGCTGGAGCGCGGGATGGCGAATCAGTGTACTTGTAACATTAATTTTATCGAGACTGGTGATAAATAGCGAGCACCTGCTAAGTCAAAAGAAACTTTTAGTATGTTACCGAAATTTCATACTCAGCAATATATGTTCCAATGTGCGCCAAACACAAATTCGTAGCGACCCAAATTTTTCACTGGAAACTTTTTGATCATTAGTTAGTTAGTTGATTTGGGAGGAGGGGACCAACCAGCGAGGTCACCAGTTCCATCGGATTAAGGAAGAATAGGGAAGGAAGTCGGCCTTGCCCTTTCAAAGGAATCATCCCGGCATATGCCTGAAGCGATTGAGGGAAATCGCGGAAAACCTGAATCAGGATGGCCGCACGCGGATTTGAACCGTCGTCCTCCCAAATGCGAGTCTAGTGTGATAACCACTGCGCCTCCTCGCTGGGCGAACTTTTCGAAGTTAAGGCAGTGTGTTACTTAAATGCGAAATATCACAATAACTATGACAATTAGCGTAATGATTGGCACCACATCATGTATCTAACATACACTCATGAGCCAAAACATTACGACCACTGCACACCGCGAGGTTTGATGCCTCCTGGTGGTGTTTCGGGCATGTTACGCAGTAAGGAAAGAATGTAAGAGGAAGAGAGACGAATGGGCAGTCATTATGGCGAAGATACGGGCCGCAAATTCGGAGATCCACTGATATAAGCGGATTTGACAAATGGCACATTGTTATGGCGCTGTGGCTGGAAATGAGAATCTCTGAAAAGGCGAAGCTGATCGCCTGTTGTCTAATGTCGTGAGCACGTATGGAAAGTGGTTGAAGAATGGTGAAATAGCGAGTAGGCCGTATGGTACTGGACGACCACGTATCATCACAAGATGTAGAGGTCGGAGGATTCCCCACTGTGTAATCCAGGATAGACAGCGATCTGTGGCAGATATGACGACAGAGTACAATGTCGGTGCAGGCACACGCGTTTCGGAAGACACCGTTCAAAGCTCGTTGTTGAACATGGAGCTCCACATCACACGAGCCCTACGTATTCCTGCTTTGACCCACCGACATCGTCAGTTACGGTTGCAATGGGCGCAGCGTCACTGAGTCTTGACCGTGGATCAATAAAAACGTGTCGCCTGTCGAATGAATCGCATTTCTTGTTACACCAGGTCGGTGCTTGGGTCCTTACACGCCGTCATCCAGGCGAATGACTGCTTGAAGCGTGCACCGCGCCACAGATGCAGACCGGTGAGAGCGTAATAATGCTATGGGTACGTTGAGTTGAGCTTCTATGGGATCTGTGGTAGTACTCAAAGACACCGTGACAGCAGAGAATTACATGAACATTATTGCGGGCCACCTGCAACCCTTTGTGATTGAAATCTTCTCTGACGGCGATGACATCTTCCAGCAGGACAACTCTCCGCGACACGAGGCCAGAATCGTGCTGCAGTGGTTTGAGGGGTATTATACTTAATTCACACTGATATCTTGGCCAGCAAATGCCACTAATCTGTGCCCACTGGAATACATATTGGGCGCCAGCTGCGTGACCATAAACCACCGTCCCATACTCTGGAGGAATTTAGTGACCTGTGAGAAGACATCTGGTGCCACATATTTCTGGAAACCTTTCAAGAACTTGTAGAATCCGTGCCAGAGGCACTGCTGTACTGTGTCTGAAAAGTGAACGGACACACTATTGAACAGGTGATCATAATGTTTAGGCTCATCGCTGTATAAAGCTATAACTGAGGCGAAACCAATTTTTTTAACAGAATAGTTTCTATAAAACTGTGTGAGAAAGACTGCAGGGTAGGCGACGTGAGCTCGCCGTTCTGCCGGAGTATCACGTCAGCCCCGACTCGCTCAAAACTCACAGACTTTGCTGAACGAGGACAGTGGCAGAAATCCGCCCGTGTGTATATCTTCTGAAAGGCCGGATCGGCAGTTCACAGAACTACGTGTAACGGCTTCAAAGTTTTGCCTCCGCTAACGCACAGGCAGGGACTGCAGGTCTTTAAGAATCCGCCGGAAATGTCCGTGGCCCGTAGCTAAAATCCGCTCGTGTGGGCCAGTTAAACGGAGGCCTGCAGGTCAGGCAATCTGCCAGTTGTTTCACTGCCACTGCTTCTCACTCAAATACTCTCTCGGTCAGTTCATAACCTCATTCCTTAATTCTTTTCCGAAGGATAAATACTTGCCTTCAGCCAGATTTGTGCCTTAAAGTCGTGGGTTAAAAGCAGTGCCTGTTTACTGATTCTAAACAATTAAACTACTTTTCTATGCACTGTTTGCCACTGTACTAACGCTATTAATTATTTGATGCGTGTGCTGTACTTCCACTGCATCAGTTTGTTGCAAACTATAGGGTCGCGTGTTGAGTCGATAGTGAAATTCTACATTCCATTGCTTGTGAACGCCGGCCCTTACTACTGATAAGCGCTCTGATCATTGTTTCACTATTTATTAAGATACATCCCCTTAATCGAGCTTAGCAGTACGATCAGATTCTATGGCTATTGTGCTAAGTAAGGATCGTAGATGGAGAAACAGCGGCTTATGCTCTGGCAGCACCCGTATTTTTACCAGACTGCGTGCGCGATAAGGAATTAGGTAGTTTTGGAACGAGATATGCAGTAACACACCTACTACATTTAAGCACGTATTTGATATAAAAACAACATCTTAGTATATAACTTCACAGCAGGTTAAAGCAAATATTGTTAATACACGACTACGTATTAAAGCTGGGAGTAAACGAAACGGTCTGCCGTGGATAAATGGTAACAGTAGTGAAGTATTACGAATATAATATGATGATCCATTAGATTTCCAGCGCGTAGTCGACAAAACCTTATTTCTTCATCTCATTCATTGGGCATATGGGCAACGGCCTTGCTGCAGTGGATACACCGGTTCCCGTGAGATCACCGGACTTAAACACTGTCGGGAGTGGTCGGCACTTGGATGGGTGACCATCCAGGCCGCCATGCGCTGTTGCCATTTTTCGGGGTGCACTCAGCCTCGTGATGCCAATTGAGGAGCTACCCGACCGAATAGTAGCGGCTTCGGTCAAGAATACCATCATAACGACCGGGAGAGCGGTGTGCTGACCACACGCCCCTCCTATCCGCATCCTCCACTGAGGATGACACGACGGTTGGTTGGTCCCGGTAGGCCTCTCGTGGCCTGAAGACGGAGTGCATACTTTGAGCATATACGGGCTGTTCAGACCTCGAAATATCTCGAAAACTACACACCGGATCAAAAAAAGTTACAATTCCAAATTGCCTGTCTCGTACGGGAACATCCAGCGATGGCGCGCCACCCCACCCCGTGCGTGGGTGGCGGGGGAACTTTGAAATCTTCAGTGGGAACTCCCGTTTTTTATTGCAGATTACGATTCTTCGGCAAAATCTATATACTTGCTGCCTGAAGCATTTTCTTCGTTTCGCCACAGATGGCGCTTAATAGAAAAGGGCACACATTCGTAATTTACGACATGTACTCAATGGCCCTTGAATATCCACCACCACGCTGCGATCTTAGGACAGGCCAGTATGTCATACCTTCTCATAGGAAATCCCATTCGTAACGTTGTATTCCTCCGACATATCGAACAGGGGACTTGGACGCGACATTGCGGCCGTGGCTCGAGGCAGATGCTACTCTACTTTTCCAATCAGAGTAAGTGTTCAAACATAGTACCGCCAAATTCAATACACTTAGTGATCCGCTTTTCAAATGACCGAACACAGGACAGAAGCATATCTGCGGGAATGTCAGCACAGGTGCTTTTGATGCGGTCGATCATGTCTTCACGGCCTCTTGGCACTTGCTGTTACAGCTTATCTTTTAAATATCCCCACAGAAAGAAATCCGGCAACCTAGCGGGGCAATCAATAGGGCTACCTCTGCCAATCCACCGAACAGTGTAAACACTGTCTAATACCTCCCGTGCTTCAATTGCGTAATGCACTGGGCAATCGTCATGCTGAAACCTCATACGTTGTCGAATGTCCAAGGCAACGTACTGCAGTAGTACCGGTAGTTCCTGTTTTACGAACGTTCAATATCTGCGTCCATTCAACGTGCCGTCGATAACATACGGACCAATGAATTTGCTCCCCATGATATCACACCGTACGTTAACTGGCCAAGGACGTAGACGGTCAAATTAACGTAAGCAACGGGGATTGTCTACACTCCAGTAATGCATGTTATGCCGGTTAGCCGGCCGCTGTGACCGAGCGGTTTTAGGCGCTTCAGTCCGGAACCGTGCTGCTGTTACGGTTGCAGGTTCGAATCCTGCCTCGGGCATGGATGTGTGTGATGTCCTTAGGTTAGTTAGGTTTAAGTAGTTCTAAGTCTAGGGGACTGATGACCTCAGATGTTAAGTCCCATAGTGGTTAGAGCCACTTGAACCATATGCAGGTTAACGCTACCATGGTTTGTGAATGTAGACTCATCGGAAAATAGTACCTCGGCAAAGAACGCGGGAGTCGTTTGCACTTGTTGATGTGATCATTCACAAAACACTATGCGGTTATGGAAATCGGCGCCATGACATTCTTCATGCAGTGACACGTGGTATGTATGATACTTATGACAATGCAGGATTGTGACAATACTCCCTATGGACACACCGGAATCGCGATGTAATTGCCGGGCGCTTATCCGTGGGCTGTGGTGCAATGCCCCTAACACAGCTATTTCATTGGCTTCTCCTTTACTATGTTTGCTTTGCTTCCTTTTGCCGGTCTGTTCGCTGACATCAGACATGAAGGCGTTCACAAACTTGTAAAATAACGAGAGAGAGTTAGCTTTCTCTAGAAAACGCTCGACATACAAGGCAACAGGAGCCTCAACATTTCTCCTACATTTTCCGTAAATCAGGATCATTTCAATTTTTTCCTCTGCGGTTGCAATATTGATGGTCCACTTGGACGTCTGTTCTCCAAATGGTAGGTAGGGTGAGTAAGTGTTGCAATGTTTAGGCCTGCTGTCTGGTGAGCTCTGGTCGCAGTGTGCTGCCTGTTATGATATGTTGTAGTTCGCTACACGACTACGGCGGCGCGTCGAGTAGTCCCATGTTCGACATGTCGGATGGATACAACGTTATGCATAGGGTT